>NC_061513.1:234963692-235194856 GCF_022539505.1 Lolium rigidum
TTCAAACGAAAATTAAGGGAACATGGTTCTCTGCTGAGGGCGTCGACAACTACATTAGCCTTCCCGGGGTGGTAATGGATACTAAGATCATAGTCCTTGATGAGCTTTATCCATCTCCTCTGTCGCATGTTCAACTCTCTCTGAGTGAAGATGTACTTAAGGCTTTTGTGATCGGTGTAAATATCACACCTATTTCCTATAAGATAGTGGCGCTAAGTCTTGAGAGCATGAACTACAGCGGCTAATTCCAGGTCATGGGTGGGGTAATTGGCTTCGTGGGGTTTCAGCTGTCGGGAGAGGTAAGAAATCACTTTTCCCTCTTGCATTAAGACACTTCCAAGACCAAGTTTGGAAGCATCACAATAGATCACAAAGTCCTTGGTGACGTCGGGCATGGTCAAGATGGGGGCTGATACAAGTCGTCTTTTCGGTTCTTGAAAACTTTCTTCACATTTTTCTGTCCATTCAAACTTCTTACCCTTTTTAAGCAGGAGGGTCATTGGCTTGGCAATGCTCGAGAATCCTTCAACGAATTTGCGGTAATATCCCACCAATCCGAGGAAAGACCTCACTTATGTAACATTCTTAGGGGGTTGTCGGTCCACAATAGACTTGATCAGAGAGGGGTCAACAGAGAGTCCTCCGGCAGACAAGACGTGGCCAAGAAATCCAACTTCCTTGAGCCAGAACTGACACTTACTGAACTTTGCATACAGTTGGTGTTGCCGAAGGGTACCCAAGACTAGTCGCAGATGCTCTTCATGTTCTTCCTCAGTTTTAGAGTAGACCAAGATATCATCGATGAACACTACCACAAATTTGTCTAGGTATTCCATGAAGACCTTGTTCATGAGGTTCATGAAGTAGGCGGGGGCATTGGTGAGTCCAAAAGACATTATGGTGTACTCATACAGTCCGTAACGGGTGGTGAATGCAGTCTTGGGAATGTCCGATTCTCGGACTTTGAGTTGGTGGTACCCGGTGCGAAGGTCGATCTTGGAGAAAACTTTTGCTCCGTTCATCTGATCGAATAAATCATCGATCTTGGGCAGAGGGTACTTATTTTTAATGGTTACATCATTTAGTCTCCGGTAGTCCACACATAAGCGAATGGTGCCATCTCTTTTGTCCATGAAGATCACAGGCGATCCCCATGGTGATGCACTCGGCCTGATCAGACCTTTGGCCAACAGGTCATCCAACTGTCGCTTTAACTCGATCAATTCTTGGGGATTCATACGGTAAGGTCTCTGGGCTATGGGTGCAGTTCCTGGGATTAGTTCTATGATGAACTCGATGTCTCGGTCAGGAGGCATACCGGGCAATTCCTCCGGGAAAACATCAGGGTACTCGCAGACAACTGGAACTTGTTCGAGATCGGGTCCAGAGATGCTTTTCTTACAGAAGGCTTTGGATGAGTGTATGGTGGCGGTGTATTTTACTGGTAGGCCTTGATCATTGGTTAGGGTAATAGATTTTTGAACGCAGTCAATGTGCCCTTTGTACTTAGTCATCCAATCCATTCCAAGTATTACCTCCAAACCTTGGGCTCCTAAAACTATTAGGTCGGATTGGAAATGTACACCTTGTATGATTATAGGAACTTGCTTGCAAGATAGGCGGGTTTTAGCGGTGGATCCAGGTATTTGTACTAACATGAGGCGTTTCATAACGGTTGGTTTCATCCCACTTTTCTTAACGAAAAGCTCAGTAACGAAAGAATGAGATGCTCCGGAATCAAAGAGAACTCGGGCGGGAGTGGAGTTGACAAGGAACGTACCCATCACAATGTCCGACGTTTCCTCAGCTTCTTCAGCGCTGGCGTGGTTCAAGTGTCCATGGGCGGCGTTGGCCTGCTTCTTGACAACCGGCTTCTTCCCTGACGCCGTCCTAGCTTGAGCCTGATTGGGTCTTGGCGCGTTGGCGCGTTGGGGCGTCCTCATATTGGTAGGGCACTCACGAGAGAAGTGTCCAGGCTTCCCACAAGCGAAGCATCCATCGCCTTGAGGGCGAGCTGGCGGATTGGGGCGAGGGTTGGTATTGAATCCTCCAGAACGGTGATGCGGAGCTGAACGATTGGGGGCGTAGTTGTTGGAGCGATAGGCTGGGACTGGCGAAGGGTTCCTCTGGGGTGGGTTGGCGGGTCTTGATGGGGGCGGACTGCGGTACTTGGGGTTGCTGGGTCCACCCTGTTGCTGTAGCATCTTGCGCTTTCTGGTTTCAATGGCAGCCTTGCGCTTAGAATCCACCATAATGGCGGCATCCACTAGCGCCTCCAGGTCGGGGTAGGGTACAGCCACTAGGATACTCTGGATCTCCTCATGCAGGCCATTCATGAAACGGTCGCGCTTCTTCTCATCGGTGTCTGTGTCTTGAGGGGCGTACCTTGCTAAGGTGTTAAACTTGTCAAGATAGTCCACCACATTGGAGTTGTTCTGCTTCAGATTGAAAAATTCATCCCGCTTCATCTTGATTAATCCCGTAGGAATGTGAGCCTTGCGGAACTTGGCGGTGAACTCCTCCCAGTTGATGACATGTCCAAGAGCTTGCATGGCCTTGACGTTTTCCCACCATGCTCGTGCAGGTCCAGAGAGAAAGTGGGTGGCGAGGAGGACTTTCTCGTTGTCTCCCACGGCAGCGACTTCCAAGTTGTTTTCAATGGTGCGGAGCCAATCGTCTGCATCGAGAGGAGCGGTACACTTGGAGAACACGGGTGGATTGGTGTTCTGGAAGTCCCGAAGGCGTGATCTTGGCGCTTCTTCGCCGTGTCCTTCTCCTTCTTCATTTTTGCGGTTTCCCACGGCGGCTTGAGCGATTTGCCGAAGCGCTGCGATGTTAGCTTCACTTTCCTGGCGAGCACGCTGGCGGTCCTCCATCAAGAGGCGCAGGATTTGAGCCATGTTGGGATCCGGAGGTGGTGGTGGTGGGTTTCCGGAGGTGGAACCTCCATGGCGAGTCTCAACCATCTGGGGAGGTAAAGAGGATAGCCATTGTCATGAGATGACGGGAAAGAGGGATGTTCGAAGTTCAAGTGCTTTGCCAAGGGGAAGGAACATGCATGCATAAGAAAAGAAATTGGGAAAAAAAAGAGTAGCCAAACATAACAACACGAATAGCAACAATCAAACATCATCGTTGGTACTACCAAAAGCATCAAGTTCACATCCATCAAGGTCACACATGGACCAAATCAAGTACGCCATACATAGGGTACAGCCTAATATATAAAACAAGTCTCGGGGGTGCACGCATAGAAGTCATCGAGTGGTGCGGAAGGGCCATCAAACGGAGGCTCCTCGGGGTCCTCCTCATCCTCCGGAGTAGCCTCCACGGTGCGAAGTGGCGCGGGTTCTTCTGCCGCGTCGTTGATGAAGGCACGGTCATCTTCATCCTCGTCGTCAAGCCCATCAAGTCCTTCCTCCTCCATGTAGTCCTCATCGTCGCTAATGAGAGCGGTGTGCTCCTTGCGGATATCCTCGCCGTCGTCCTGAGTGTTCTCGAGTTTGTCCTCGGCGTCGCGGAGGGCGGCCTTGAGGTGCATAACCTTGACTTTAAGCATGTAGTTGGACTCGCGAGTACGGAGGGTCTTCTTCTGTTGGCGGCGATGCTTGAGCTTGGCCAACTTCAGATCCATCTTGAGCCCTTCAAGCTCATGCTTCAACACCTCGTTCTCCATCCTGTTGGAGTCAAGGCTGAGCTGAGTCTTGAACAGCAAGTTCTCCAACTGGCACACCTGGCGCCCAAGGGGGCAAAAGTAGGGGATCATAGTGGGAACCCCCTCCTCATTGCGGCGTCCCAAGAAGGCGTGAGGAAGTCCCATGGCCTCCAACTCAACACGGTGGTGGAAGACAAGGCGGGAGATGGCTGCTTGGAGCACCCTCACAAGTCCATCCTCCCATGTGCGGTCAAAGACCTGGACCTCAATCTCCTCAAGTTGCTTCACGTGAGAGCCGCGAAGTGTGCAAACCACCATCCAGGACATCTCACCGTCCTTGGTGCTCTCCATCTGCCCCCCTTCACTTCGGGTGCCAGGCGTCCAACGGCCTGTGACACCTCGACGAGGGCGGTCTCAAACAGGTGGGGGGGCTTCTTGAAGCCAAGCTGGATGCTCTCAGTGAACATCGGTGGATCCATCTACACAAAATTTCTAAGTTCATAATTAGCATCATGATCAAGGTGTGCAAAATTTTAAGCACATAATGTAAAACATTAAAGATTAATGCAAGTAATATTTAATCTAAGAGAAATTAGGGGAGAGACTGGGCATTATTTCAGCAAATAGTCATCTCGTTTTTGATATAGAAAATAGTTTGGTACTAACTTTGCATCCATGCTAACTAGGGCTTCCTAAGGTCAGGATGGCTCTGATACCAGCTCTGTGGGGACCCCGGACTAGCTGTCCGAAATACCCTGTTATGCATTCAACTCACGATCCCATGATCAGTGCACCGTGAGCACATAACCGAACTAAATATCCAGAGTTACATCATCCATTACAGTACCGAATAAATAAGTCTTACAAAGCGGGGTCACATGACCCAGGCTTACATAAATGCCTCAACGGGCAAGTTCACAAACATAGCAGCGGATACAAATCAACGTCGTCGGGCCCAAGTCATGCCTTAGACCTACAGGCGTCTGACTTGGAGAGCGTCCTAGGTCGCATAGTCGTCATGATATCCTCCATCGTCTTCATAGTCCTCCTCATAGTCTGGCCAAGTTAATAGCCAGGGACAAAGCCGTAAGTACATTTGGAATTGTACTTGCAAACCATCATAAGAGGGGTGCTAACATAATCTAACTAAAGGAGACAAGAGAGGAAAAATAGTTTCTCTTGTGGATATAGCACGTGGATGAGAAATAGTTTCTCTTGTGGATGTGGCATTCACAAGAGCGTGAGTTTCTCTTGTGGATATAGCATGTACCAACAACAATTGTTGGCATAGCATCCCGACTCCTCAAGGGAAGGGAACACTACGATTGTCCTATGACATCTCTACATCTTTGTTAAAGAAGAGCTGCATTCTTTCATCTCAAGTGATGAATATGCGAGGGAAATCCTATGACATCTCTATATCTTTGTTAAAGAAGAGTTGCATTCTTTCATCTCAAGTGATGAATATGCGAGGGAAATCCTATGACATCTCTATATCTTTGTTAAAGAAGAGTTGCATTCTTTCATCTCAAGTAATGAATATGCGAGGGAAATCCTATGACATCTCTATATCTTTGTTAAAGAAGAGTTTCTCTTCAAGAAACATTAGGAAGGAGTTCCCCACTTAGTCTCATTATTTCCGCGACCATCTCCATATGGTCAACACACGCCCTTTTTCCGTACCTTTCCGGTACACACAAACACACATTTCCTTTGCAAAACACTTGTCAAAACAAAACGCAAGCCCCGGTAAAGGTAGACCATTGCAACCCGTCCATGACCGCGGACGCGGCTATTCGAATAGATTTAACTCTACAGAGTTTGCGCACTTTCCCCACAAAAACTGATAAATCCGTCGGGATCATCCCCGGATCGTCATACGAAAGTATGCGAGTCTCGGATAACCAGTCATAGTCTTTCGCCCGTCTCCATTGGCACAAGTCCTTCCCTGCGGGCTTACCCCTTCCCGGCACCCCGGCAGCATACCACCTTTTAAGCGTATCTCCGGCGCCACGACGGAAGATCCTCAGTAATCGTCCGGCTATCGGTTTAGACAGTGTATTGCCTCCTCCAGAGCGCAACCCGGTGTCGGAGGTCATCGTGACCCTCCCTAGAGAGTTGTGAAGGGTGCTCATGCCAATTTCAACGAACTACGGACTAAGCCCGTGCCCATATTGGATAATGTGGTTGCGCGAATAAAGTTGGGCTGGTGTACACTTATACGCAGTGCCCCTTTTTAGAAAACACTTCTTTTTCCCACAACACCTCGGTTGCTCAACCAACCTCCATACACCACTTTCCCCAAACATCTTTCTCAAGACCCTTTGCTTTCATAAACCATACACTTGGGTTAGCTCACCCAAGGTTTTCATAAACATTTACAACAAGGTAAACCTTGAGGGGTTCCCAACCTATAGTTTCATGAGAGGGAACTACTATGGTACCATGGCCGAGATGAAGGTCATCATGCCATGAGAGCATAAGTGAGTGGCATAAAGAAAATCCTACTTGCTTAGGGTAAGCATGTAAGAATATAACATAGGGTGGATCAAACTTTCAGATTGGTGGTGCTACTCTACAACTTGGGTGGTGTAGGTTGATACGTCTCCGACGCATCGATAATTTCTTATGTTCCATGCCACATTATTGATGATATCTACATGTTTTATGCATACTTTATGTCATATTTATGCATTTTCCGGCACTAACCTATTAACGAGATGCCGAAGAGCCAGTTGTTGTTTTCTCGCTGTTTTTGGTTTCAGAAATCCTAGTAAGGAAATATTCTCGGAATTGGACGAAATCAACGCCCAGGGGCCTATTTTCACACGAAGCTTCCAGAAGACCGAAGAGAAGACGAAGTGGGGCCACGAGGCGGCGCCACACTAGGGCGGCGCGGCCGAGGTGCTGGCCGCGTGGCCCTAGCGTGTGGGCCCCTCGTGACTCTCCCGACTCTGCCCTTCCGCCTACATATAGCCTTCGTCGCGAAACCCCCAGTACCGAGAGCCACGATACGGAAAACCTTCCAGAGACGCCGCCGCCGCCAATCCCATCTCGGGGGATTCAGGAGATCGCCTCCGGCACCCTGCCGGAGAGGGGATTCATCTCCCGGAGGACTCTACGCCGCAATGGTCGCCTCTGGAGTGATGAGTGAGTAGTTCACCCCTGGACTATGGGTCCATAGCAGTAGCTAGATGGTTGTCTTCTCCTTATGTGCTTCATTGTCGGATCTTGTGAGCTGCCTAACATGATCAAGATCATCTATCTATAATGCTATATGTTGTGTTTGTTGGGATCCGATGAATAGTGAATACTATGTTATGTTGATTATCAATCTATCTATGTGTTGTTTATGATCTTGCATGCTCTCCGTTACTAGTAGATGCTTTGGCCAAGTTGATGCTTGTAACTCCAAGAGGGAGTATTTATGCTCGATAGTGGGTTCATGTCTCCGTGAATCTGGGGGGAGTGAGAGAAACCCCTAAGGTTATGGATGTGCTGTTGCCACTAGGGATAAAACATTGATGCTATGTCCGAGGATGTAGTTATTGATTACATTACGCACCATACTTAATGCAATTGTCTGTTGTTTGCAACTTAATACCGGAAGGGGTTCGGATGATAACCTCGAAGGTGGACTTTTAGGCATAGATGCATGCTGGATAGCGGTCTATGTACTTTGTCGTAATGCCCAATTAAATCTCACAATACTCATCATATCATGTATGTGCATGGTCATGCCCTCTCTATTTGTCAATTGCCCAACTGTAATTTGTTCACCCAACATGCTATTTATCTTATGGGAGAGACACCTCTAGTGAACTGTGGACCCCGGTCCATTCTTTACATCTGAAATACAATCTACTGCAATTGTTCTTTATTGTTCTCTGCAAACAATCATCATCCACACTATACATCTAATCCTTTGTTACAACAAGCCGGTGAGATTGACAACCTCACTGTTTCGTTGGGGCAAAGTACTTTGGTTGTGTTGTGCAGGTTCCACGTTGGCGCCGGAATCCCTGGTGTTGCGCCGCACTACATCTCGCCGCCATCAACCTTCAACGTGCTTCTTGGCTCCTACTGGTTCGATAAACCTTGGTTTCTTACTGAGGGAAAACTTGCTGCTGTACGCATCACACCTTCCTCTTGGGGTTCCCAACGGACGCGTGTTGTACGCGTGTCAAGCTAAATTTCTGGCGCCGTTGCCGGGGAGATCAAGACACGCTGCAAGGGGAGTCTCCACATCGCAATCTCTTTACTTTGTTTTTATCTTGCTTTACTTTATTTACTTTCTTGTTTGCTGCACTAAATCAAAATACAAAAAAATTAGTTGCTAGTTTTACTTTATTTTACTATCTTGTTTGCTATATTAAAAATACAAAAAAAATTAGTTACTTGCATTTACTTTACTTATTTCAACATGTTTCCTTTTAATTTCACTGTAAAAGATATACCTGTGGGACAAGGGTCTATAATTGGAAGAGATAATATAGAAGAATTTTTCACCCACGTTAGTATGCATGAAGATCTTAAAGATATACCCCTTGCAAAAGTTGTCCCTACTTATGAAGATGCCTCTATTTGTTTGGTACGCATGATGGAAGCTAGATTTATTAGTCTCAACCCCATGATACAACACATGTTTCTTACACTTTCTCATATGGAGAGGGGAGAGAAGAGAGATTTTGTTCTAAAAGTCTTAGTGCGAGAATTTGCGGATATAGCTAAAGAAGTTAGAAAAGTTTTTAGTAAGCATGATAGGCTTGGCATGATCACCGATTTTAAAAGAACACTTGAAAAAATGGATATGGATAGAATTAAGTACACTAATAATATTAATGATGGTGGGGAGATTAAAGCACCAATACCATGTAAGCTCCTAGCAATGCATGAGGCACTAGAAAATAACTATGCTTGGCTTGTTCCTGAAAATTTGTTTGATGCGAGTAGCAAGCCCAAGACTAATGAAAAGGGAGCCGCTGAAACTTATGTATCCAATATACTATGCATGGTTGAGAAAACTCCACACCCCGCTGTAGATGCACCATCTTTTGATAACACTTGATGCACACTTTCTGCGCCTAGCTGAAAGGCGTTAAAGAAAAGCGCTTATGGGAGACAACCCATGTTTTTACTACAGTACCTTTTATTTTATATTTGAGTCTTGGAAGTTGTTTACTACTGTAGCAACCTCTCCTTATCTTAGTTTTGTGCATTGTTGTGCCAAGTAAAGTCGTTGATAGTAAGGTTCATACTAGATTTGGATTACTGCGCAGAAACAGATTTCTTTGCTGTCACGAATCTGGGCCTAATTCTCTGTAGGTAACTCAGAAAATTATGCCAATTTACGTGAGTGATCCTCAGATATGTACGCAACTTTCATTCAATTTGAGCATTTTCATTTGAGCAAGTCTGGTGCCTCAATAAAATTCGTCTTTACGAACTGTTCTGTTTTGACAGATTCTGCCTTTTATTTCGCATTGCCTGTTTTGCTATGCTTGATGGATTTTTTGATTCCATTGACTTTCAGTAGCTTTGTGCAATGTCCAGAAGTGTTAAGAATGATTATGTCACCTCTGAACATATAAATTTTTATTATGCACTAACCCTCTAATGAGTTGTTTTGAGTTTGGTGTGGAGGAAGTTTTCAAGGATCAAGAGAGGGAGATGATACAACATGATCAAGGAGAGTGAAAGCTCTAAGCTTGGGGATGCTCTGGTGGTTCACCCCTGCATATTTCAAGAAGACTCAAGCGTCTAAGCTTGGGGATGCCCAAGGCATCCCCTTCTTCATCGACAACATTATCAGGTTCCTCCCCTAAAACTATATTTTTATTCCATCACATCTTATGTACTTTGCTTGGAGTTTCTGTTTGTTTTTGTTTTTGTTTTGTTTGAATAAAATGGATCCTAGCATTCTTTGTGTGGGAGAGAGACACGCTCCGCTGTTGCATATGGACAAATATGTCCTTAGGCTTTACTCATAGTATTCATGGCGAAGTTTCTTCTTCGTTAAATTGTTATATGGTTGGAATTGGAAAATGATACATGTAGTAATTGCTATAATGTCTTGGATAATGTGATACTTGGCAATTGTTGTGCTCATGTTTAAGCTCTTGCATCATATACTTTGCACCTATTAATGAAGAAATACATAGAGCTTGCTAAAATTTGGTTTGCATAATTGGTCTCTCTAAAGTCTAGATAATTTCTAGTATTGAGTTTGAACAACAAGGAAGACGGTGTAGAGTCTTATAATGTTTACAATATGTCTTTTATGTGAGTTGTGCTGCACCGCTTCATCCTTGTGTTTGTTTCAAATGACCTTGCTAGCCTAAGCCTTGTATCGAGAGGGAATACTTCTCATGCATCCAAAATCCTTGAGCCAACCACTATGCCATTTGTGTCCACCATACCTACCTACTACATGGTATTTCTCCGCCATTCCAAAGTAAATTGCTTGAGTGCTACCTTTAAAATTTCCATTCTTTACCTTTACAATATATAGCTCATGGGACAAATATCCTAAAAACTATTGTGGTATTGAATATGTACTTATGCACTTTATCTCTTATTAAGTTGCTTGTTGTGCGATAACCATGTTTCTGGGGACGCCATCAACTACTCTTTGTTGAATATCATGTGAGTTGCTATGCATGTCCGTCTTGTCTGAAGTAAGGGCGATTTACCACTCATTTAATGGTTAGAGCATGCATATTGTTAGAGAAGAACATTGGGCCGCTAACTAAAGCCATGATTCATGGTGGAAGTTTCAGTTTTGGACATATATCCTCAATCTCATATGAGAAAATTAATTGTTGCTACATGCTTATGCATTAAAGAGGAGTCCATTATCTATTGTCTATGTTGTCCCGGTATGGATGTCTAAGTTGAGAATAATCAATAGCGAGAAATCCGATGCGAGCTTTCTCCTTAGACCTTTGTACAGGCGGCATAGAGGTACCCCTTTGTGACACTTGGTTAAAACATGTGCATTGCAATGATAATCCCGGTAATCCAAGCTAATTAGGACAAGGTGCGGGCACTATTAGTATACTATGCATGAGGCTTGCAACTTGTAAGATATAACTTACATAACACATATGCTTTATTACTACCGTTGACAAAATTGTTTCTTGTTTTAAAACCAAAGCTCTAGCACAAATATAGCAATCGATGCTTTCCTCTTTGAAGGACCTTTCTTTTACTTTTATTGTTGAGTCAGTTCACCTATCTCTCTCCACCTCAAGAAGCAAACACTTGTGTGAACTGTGCATTGATTCCTACATACTTGCATATTGCACTTGTTATATTACTTTACATTGACAATATCCATGAGATATACATGTTACAAGTTGAAAGCAACCGCTGAAACTTAATCTTCCTTTGTGTTGCTTCAATGCCTTTACTTTGAATTATTGCTTTATGAGTTAACTCTTATGCAAGACTTATTGATGCTTGTCTTGAATTACTATTCATGAAAAGTCTTTGCTTTATGATTCATTTGTTTACTCATGTCATTACCGTTGTTTTGATCGCTGCATTCATTACATATGCTTACAATAGTATGATCAAGGTTATGATGGCATGTCACTCCAGAAATTATCTTTGTTACCGTTTACCTGCTCGGGACAAGCAGAAACTAAGCTTGGGGATGCTGATACGTCTCCGACGTATCGATAATTTCTTGTGTTCCATGCCACATTATTGATGATATCTACATGTTTTATGCATACTTTATGTCATATTTATGCATTTTCCGGCACTAACCTATTAACGAGATGCCGAAGAGCCAGTTGTTGTTTTCTGCTGTTTTTGGCTTCAGAAATCCTAGTAAGGAAATATTCTCGGAATTGGACGAAATCAACGCCCAGGGGCCTATTTTCACACGAAGCTTCCAGAAGACTGAAGAGAAGACGAAGTGGGGCCACGAGGTGGCGCCACACTAGGGCGGCGCGGCCCAGGTGCTGGCCGTGCGGCCCTAGCGTGTGGGCCCCTCGTGACTCTCCCGACTCTGCCCTTCCGCCTACATATAGCCTTCATCGCGAAACCCCCAGTACCGAGAGCCACGATACGGAAAACCTTCCAGAGACGCCGCCGCCAATCCCATCTCGGGGGATTCAGGAGATCGCCTCCAGCACCCTGCCGGAGAGGGGATTCATCTCCCGGAGGACTCTACGCTGCCATGGTCGCCTCCGGAGTGATGAGTGAGTAGTTCACCCCTGGACTATGGGTCCATAGCAGTAGCTAGATGGTTGTCTTCTCCTTATGTGCTTAATTGTCGGATCTTGTGAGCTGCCTAACATGATCAAGATCATCTATCTGTAATGCTATATGTTGTGTTTGTTGGGATCCGATGAATAGTGAATACTATGTTATGTTGATTATCAATCTATCTATGTGTTGTTTATGATCTTGCATGCTCTCCGTTACTAGTAGATGCTTTGGCCAAGTTGATGCTTGTAACTCCAAGAGGGAGTATTTATGCTCGATAGTGGGTTCATGTCTCCGTGAATTTGGGGGAGTGTGAGAAACCCCTAAGGTTATGGATGTGATGTTGCCACTAGGGATAAAACATTGATGCTATGTCCGAGGATGTAGTTATTGATTACATTACGCACCATACTTAATGCAATTGTCTGTTGTTTGCAACTTAATACTGGAAGGGGTTCGGATGATAACCTGAAGGTGGACTTTTTAGGCATAGATGCATGCTCGGATAGCGGTCTATGTACTTTGTCGTAATGCCCAATTAAATCTCACAATACTCATCATATCATGTATGTGCATGGTCATGCCCTCTCTATTTGTCAATTGCCCAACTGTAATTTGTTCACCCAACATGCTATTTATCTTATGGGAGAGACACCTCTAGTGAACTGTGGACCCCGGTCCATTCTTTACATCTGAAATACAATCTACTGCAATTGTTCTTTATTGTTCTCTGCAAACAATCATCATCCACACTATACATCTAATCCTTGGTTACAGCAAGCCAGTGAGATTGACAACCTCACTGTTTCGTTGGAGCAAAGTACTTTGGTTGTGTTGTGCAGGTTCCACGTTGGCGCCGGAATCCCTGGTGTTGCGCCGCACTACATCTCGCCGCCATCAACCTTCAACGTGCTTCTTGGCTCCTACTGGTTCGATAAACCTTGGTTTCTTACTGAGGGAAAACTTGCTGCTGTACGCATCACACCTTCCTCTTGGGGTTCCCAACGGACGCGTGCTGTACGCGTGTCATAGGTGTATTACCCATTCAACAAGTCAAGAGGGTACACGGCATAGTTCTCTCAATGTGAGAATTACACCAAGCATCGTGACTTTGATATCTCTATACTCAACAAAGTGGGGGTGTGGTGTAAAACTCCAATTTGGAACAATACATGCTCATGTTGAGCACTCATAAAGACCCAAGGGGTAGCACGGCAGTGACACCATGCATCCCTCCAACGTGTGAACCAAGATGAAGAACCACCACAAGGAACTATTCCTATTACAACCATACATAGACCAACATAGAGAGAGCATCACATAAATAGATAAGATGCTTAGGGACATCAACAAATGACATCCAACCCACATCATTCAGAGTTCAAAGATGGCTTGCCTTGGTTGGCTTGTCCCTGGTCCTCCTCAAGCTCTTCACCAAAGTCCTCCCCTTCCACTTCTCCCTCGTTTGTATCTAGCGTCGCAAAAATAAACGATGCATACAATCAACACATAGCTCAAGAAACAAAAGTAAATATATGAAAAGGGGAAAATATGCAGGGGAGTTGTTTGACAGTAACAAATCATGGTTTGGCCATTTTTATAAACAAGAAGCATCAAGGTTTAATTAAAAACATCAAACAATAACCATATCATTTTATGTGACACATATACACTTATAACCAGAGGTGAAAAATTACTAACAGAGGCTACTGGTATTTTTCCTGGATGCACAGTAACAAAATAAGACTAACCCAATTGGAATCATTCAAAAATATTTATTGTAAAAATTTTAAGGTCCAAAATACTATCCAGAAACAGAGATCAAGTTCTATTTATTAAAAATCGCAAAAACATCCTAAAAATACAAGGCCAGTGGCATCTGAAAGGTAATTTCATACCGGTTCTAATGAAATTGGAATCACATCAATCCGAGTTACCAAACTATTTTTATAAGCAAAACAGTACACTGGTCAGTTTTCATTTTTAATTTATGTTTATCAATTTTTTCAAATAAATGAAATGGGCGGGAACGCCCTGGGCCGTGCAGGTGATGTGCCGAATGGGCCGGCCCAGTGGGGCTCTCCGGTGGCCAGCGAAAAAAAGAAAAAGAGAAAAGGTCGGGGGCCCGTGGTGGGCCAGGCAGGCCGGCGTGGCCATGCACGCCGACGTGGCCGTGCATGCGCCATGCGCCCGCCCGATCTGGATCCGACGGCCCAGATCTAGCACGTGCGCGACGTCCGTGTCGCTCGCCGGAGCGGAGGGAGAAAGGGGGCGGCCAGGGGCTTACCGGCGGCTGGCGATGGCGTGGATCGGTGCAGGCGGTGTGGTGGCGTAGGCGTGCGGCTTGTGGGCGTCCTGGCGAGGCTCGGATGCGTCGGCGTCGCCTTGCTGGGCGGCGTCGACGTCACGGGCGTCGCCGGTGCATCGCTGTCGTCGTCGCCTCGCTGCAGATCTGCGAGGCAGAAGGCAGCAGATGGGGTTAGACGGGGCAGTAGGTGGTGCTGGCGGTGAAGGAGAGAGGGGAGCAGCAGGGGGACGGCGTCGTGGACGGCTCCTCCTCGTCACCTTCACGGTGACCACGGCGGGAATGGCGTCGGGAGGCGGTGGCAGCGGCTCGAGCAGCTGCTCGAGCAGCCAGAGAGGGAGTGGAGCAGCCTTGCGGCGTAGTGGAGGTGGGAGCTGAAGAGGGAGGCGTGGCTCTGGTGGGGTTTATATAGGCGGAGGGAGGCGAGGCAGTGGCGTGGGCGGTGGCGACAGCCAACGGGCGAGCGGGTGCTGGCGTCACGCGTAGGCCCCGCGATGACGTAGCCAGGGAGCGTCAGCGGGGGAGGGAGTCGAGGCGACGCGCTGCAGACGAGGCGTGATGGCGCGTCGAGCGAGGCTCCGTGCCATCATGTCGCTTGACCGGCGCGCGGGCTAGGGTTTTTTGGGCGTGAGAGAGGGAGGTGGGCGGGTGGCCTTTGGGCCAGAGAAGAGAGAAAGAGAGAAAGAGAGAGGGCCAGGGTTGGGCCAGGGTAGAGAGAGAGGAGTGGCGTCGGCCATGGTCCAAAACAGAGAAGAAAAAGAGAGGGAAGAGAGAAGGAAAAAAAGAGAGGGGAGGTTTCCCCTCTTGTCTCTCGGCCAAAACCCAAGAGAGAAAAGAGAGAGAAGAAAAAGAGGCAGAGGTGAAAAAGAGAGAGGCCATGCCATGTGCATGTGCCCAAGTGTGACAAGAAAACATGTGCACATATGTGAAAATAAGATGACAAATAAAAAGGTGGTGATGGTGTTGATGGTGCAACCTTAGGTGAATTGGTGGTGGTGTAGAGAAGAGGGTAGAGTGTTCCCTCTCATCCAAAGGTGATGCTCACTACCCTAGGGTTAGGGTTTTTGATGGGCATAGAGCATTAGAGATGGTGCCATTAAATTAAATAGAGCAAACCCTAAAAATTTAAAGAGTGGTGCATAGTTCCACCTAGAGGTATGGTGACAAACATAACACACCAAGAGAAAAGTTGAGTTAAGCAAAGCAGGAATTCTAACCTACACTCAAGCACAAGTGTTAAATAAAAAAATTTGTTGGCTCAAAATTTTAACTGGTAAAAATATGCAGGTTTTGAAAAATGGGATGTTACAGTTTAAGGGGTAGAGACTGTAATATCCCAGGTAATGGGGTTACAAAAATAGAGGAAACAGATGTGTGCATTGCATTAATGCATAGAAAATCTGGGGAATTTTCGCGCTTTAAAGTAAAACCGTCACAGTAACTGAAGTTTCACTTGACCTTGGTGGAATTGAAGTAGCTCATCAAGTCAAGCGCTATAAAACTCAATGTGACTTTACTAAAACCTTGTTTTGGGTAGAGATGATTTGATCTAAGGGGTTAGATCAAATGGAATTAAATGTAACACAACAACACTTCAATCAATGATCCATTGCTTGATCTTATAACAGATCATAATATGGTAATCATAGCCATAACATAAGAACATCTGTTCAATTACAAACCAAGTAACAATAAAATGGAGAAACCCTTCTTGACTATCTTCTCCATGTCTTAAACTAATCCATGCTCTTATCATAAACCCTATGATATCCATTCTACTTTAATCTTGGAAACAAGACAAGGAGATCCAACTAAGGAATATAATTCTTCTCTATTCCAAATTATTATATGTCAAACCTAGAGAAATGAGAGTCTATATGATTAGAGAAGCAATGATAAACCTTGAGCTAAACCTTGGATATACATCCATGCATCCAAATCCTTATATTTAAGAAGAACCCTAGGATATTATTCAAGACAATTCCTGGAGAGAGAATCTATTTATGTTATTAACATAGATATTGATGATCACATCATTATCTATGGAGCCTAACTTTAGGTTAGTATTGAAGTCCTTCCCAAATGAGAGAACCCAAAGATACTAATACTAGCTTTACCTATTTAAGGAACCAAGGACAACCTTTGAACTAAAGTATTAGGAGGTAAACCATTTCATCTTGGAATGGTGAGATAACCAAATACCAAATGGAATAAGACTATACCCATGAATTAGTGAAATAAGGATAGGACTAATCCAACTAATTTAGACAATTGAATCTTTAGCTTAGCTACTTAAATAAATATCAGGAGTACACCATAAACCCTAGAATAACTATTCCTAAATGAGAGAGCTCAAGCTTTGGTGTCATACTCAAGATAGATGAGGCAACAATTGAAATGAAGGGAGAGCACTATCCATAGATTCTGATGATTAAATCATCATTCCTTGAGAAGAATCATAAGTAATTATTTCAGGCATTCTCCTGGGATATAAAACTATTGAGACAACCATGGTCATGTCCATCTTAGAAAGTAAAATCGAAGTGCTATACATTAGTTGATCAAGACAATGCTTGATCATGGAAGTGAGAAACCTAATTCTTGAGAGATAACTTAGGAAGCCAAACCTTGATCATTATAAAATGAGTAATGATCATAAACCCTAAGAACTTGAGGTAAAGATATTAAGAACAAGTTGATCATGCCTAATCCATGATCATGCTCTTGAGGTATGTGAGGATAAGTTAAAGCCTAATAAGATTAGTAGATGTTATTCACCACATGAAATCATAGGGAGGTAACTAGTATGCAACCATAGGCTTATATCCTAACCTTAACTTGTGAACCACATGGTGATCATAAGTAGAATCCTACCACATCTATTTTTCATTCATTCATCAATTAAAGAACCTAAGAAAACCTTAGAGTTAAACTCTATACTTTATATGGTGAGAAACCATCCATCCATATGACCAAAGTTAACTATAAAAAGGACTATAACAACTTTAGTACTTTAACAGTAGATTAAGGATATAATAGAAGTAAATTGGTAGAAGATAAAACCAATTCTCAAATCCTTAGTAATTAGAGAAGCACATAAGATATGAAGCAAGTGACCATATTACCATGGTTAGGGGAGATTAAACCCTAGCCAATGCACTATGGTGTTATCTCAATTCTACAACCTAGAATTATATCTCAAACCAAGTTATGAACCACTTGGGTGATTACAATTATAAAACCAGACCATAACTGAGATTCAAACCAAGTACCATTAGGTGAATATAATTAGAACCCTAGAATTCCCCATTAGCTAAATTCTATGCTTCACTAATTAAATCTCAGAAACATCTAGTGCTTAAACTCACAATTAAATCCATGTGTGGTGATCAACCACTTATCTCTGTAAATAAAGCTCAACCTTGAGGAGAGTACTGTCTACTTAAGGATTTCAGATTATATTTAAAAAATAATACTAAAGCTAACCTTGAAAATTGGGTTATCATCAAACCTACAAAACTCTAATAAAATGTTGCTCACATGAAATAATATGCAAGTTATAAATCCTAAAATGGAAACCAAGACATAATAACCATCTCTGCAATACCTGGAGATGAAAGTACCAACTCTCGTAATTCTAAACAGAATTGATTGCATAATAAAAAGTGAATTAAAGTAAAAATATAAGTTTATATTTAAATGTTATTTTGAATAAGTTCACAAATATGCAACTAATCTAATATAAGATATGAATTCAAATAGAAGAGTGAAACAATAGTCAGTATACTAAATCTTGAATGGATTAGCATAATTACAAATATCTGCAAATAGTATTGAATTCAAATATGAATTCAAATAGGAAGTATAAAACAGAAAATAAAAACAGAAAAAGGAAAAGAAGAGAAAAGCCTCACCTGGACCTTACCTGGCCGAGGAGCCCAATTTGCAGCCCAACAACCAAGCCCCGCAGCAGCCCGTGGTCCAGCCCAACACCAGAAACAGCCCAAGCCACATACCCCTTCGTCAAAAGATCTGGGAGGGGGTCATCCTCATCCCCTTCCTCGTGCATGGAAGCCAGCGCGACACCGTGGCCGTCTTCACCTCGCTGCTGTCGACTTCTCCTCGTCCGAGCGCATGACGAGGCGCATTCTCGAACCCTATAAGTACCCTAGACGACGACCAATCTCCGTTTTCCCCTCTCTCTGCTCAAATTCCCCCATAACCGAAACCCTGGCTCCGCCGGACACCATTACTGCCGGCGATGGAAGTCTCCCCGAGCCAAACCGAGCACACCAGCGTGACCGCCGTCCTCGACTTGCTAAACCCACGGGAGGAATCGAGCCACCGAAACCTAAATCGACACCGACGACATCACCTCTCCGATGGCCGGCGCCATCGATTCCGGCGAACCAGGCCAGCTCCGACCTCGCCGACAAGCACGTCGTGCTCACGGTGAGTCGCCGACTCTCCAGAGCATCCTAGGTCTTCCTCTAGCGTCCCCTAGCATGTCCCTCACCGTAGGCCCGTGACCACCGCCGCCGCACGTCGTCGCCGACCAAGCACCGGTGACCATACCGGAGCGGCGCCGCCACCATTATGTTCGCCTCGGCGTCCTCTTTCCAACAAGCCCGCACATAGCCCCGCGGGAGACCGCAATCGCCGGTGACAATCTCTTCTGGCCGCCGGCCAGCAACCTCCTTGCCACGGTGGCCATTTTGACTTGGTCAAAGCCCCGTGGCGGATGAGGTGGACACGACCCCACTGGTCAGTGTCCCTGCGGGTAGCCTAGCCGGGTGCATTTAGTCATTTCCCTGTTTTAATTTAAATTCCATTATTCCAGAAAATTCAAATGAATTTATAAAATTCATAATAACTCAGAAAAATAAAAATAAGATATCAAAATTCTTAGAAAAGAAAACTATATCCAATAAAAATATAATATGAAATTTTTATTTGTAATAAAAATTTAAGTATTTAATACTTATTGTTCAAGAATTTTCTCTTATTCATAATTGAATTAAAAATTCAATAATTAGGAAAAGAGTATAAAATAAATAAAAACTAGTAAAGTAAATAAAGAAAACATTAAAACTAATTTTCTTTATCTGGAACTTATTAAATCTGTAATATTGGAATTTAAACCATAAATAACAATTACCTTAATTATTAATTCATTAAAAATAATAAAATGCCAAATCCAACATTATTTTTATTTCAAAGTTATTAATAACTTCAATTTTCTTAATGAAGTTATTAATCCAAGAATTATAGGGTAACTAGAAAACCCTAGTTCCATAATGAAGAAAACTAGGAACTCATCATCTCATGTGAAACCTAAAACCCTAATTCCATTTAGGAACTCCAGCTCCACTATTTTATGTGTGAACCCTAAATTGTTTCCAAACCTAAAACCCAAGTAACATATGATCATGTTACTTCATTAGTAATCATAGATTCATAGTTAGCAACTCAATGCTTATTCAAATCCACATAAAATATGGGAACCCTAACACTACTATTAGCATCCCATGTATTTATCTTAACCAAACCTAGTACTTATCCAACCTAGATGATCAAAGTAGGGTTAACCAAGTGTAAACCCTAGATCCTATTACCAAAAAAACCATCCTTAATTATCCATGCTTAGCATCACACCAATGTGATGAACCTCAGGAGCAACTATGCCAAATCTTGAGCATTACCTAACCATATTCCACTAAACCCTACTAGTGTTGGATACTTATCAACCATCCTATTTAGGAGCCAATTATTCCTTACTTAATAAGAACCAACAGTAAAACCTAGACCACCGCAACCCTAATTGATATACTTATTATTATTTAAGAAGTATGTTCTTCAAAAGTTATTCTTTTGAAGTAAATAAAGAATCATCATCAACCCTGCTTATAAGGACCTATAAACCCTAGCTAGCTATCACCAATAAGATGAACCAGTCATGATAGCAACCTTGTATGAATAATTGCTTAGGATGCCTAGGCTTAACTCAACCTTACAAGCCCTAGGTGTTGATGAATCCAACTAGGTTGTGATCCATCTACTACTTACTCCAGAAACCAATTAGAACCATAGAAAACCATAGAACTCCACAACCCTAATTATGATACTTGTTCTTTATCAAAGAACATTTTCTTCAAAAGTTATTCTTTTGAAGTATATGATAATTAATCATTAACCATGCCATATAGTGCTAAAACCAACCACTATTCATTACATGTTAGGATTATACCAAATGTTATTGTTATGTGCTATTAGTGTTATTATTATGATTTATTACAGCACCTATTTATGATAACAAGCAACCAATTCTTAATAAGAACCTTGTTTGTGAATCACTCTAAAAGTTTAACACACCCTGAACCAATCATTACAACTCACTGATCCTAAATCATCAGGGTTAGGTCACGCTTAGAGCGATTGCATCTCATACTTATGCATTATTGCATCCTTGCCAATCTTTTGATCATCGTCCTTACCGGACGATGATGCTATTTCATAATTTGGAGTTATTGCGTATCGAAGACCTTGCCTGCATAATCTTGCAGTCAAGAAAGGCAAGTTCATCGCTTGCTCATGTCATTTGAGTATTTTTACAAAGTTACTTGCAAAGTACTATATTTATCACTAATGCATAAAAAACAAAACCACTATTTTCATAACTATGAATATGACTATGTGGTGGGCAATGGAACCATGGATTGTGTTGATATGGTGGAGGTTCCATTGCAAGGGTTTATATCCATCTAGGATTAAACAACAAATGTCGTCCAGTGATTCTTGTGACGTAATACCCGTGTTAACCATAAGATCTGGAGTGGGATGGAATGGTCAATCGTATTTCCACCTCTTGTACATCAACGGATGCGCTTACCTTAGCAGTTGTATCTTGCGAGAACAACCGGAGGGTGGGGATCCCATTCTAATTCCCCACGGCAATGCGGTCTATGATGGGTTGCAGCTACCGGTGAAGGAGTTTATGGTAGAGCCCAGAACTGTTGTCGCGGTCGGTGTCCATCCTTAATTGGTGTAAGTGGACCGGCGAGGACCCAGGGTCGGGGTATGCAACAAAGGGTGGGTGTGCGAGGTAGGGGAGTAATATGATTGGCTATGACCTTATACCGGGCCTCACACCAAAGTAAGTGTGGACGAGCTCGCGGCTCGGTTGGCACCAAGGTTAAGATCTGATAAGGTAACGACCCACTGGGTCCTCCTTAGTTGATGCCCGATCTTTCACAGCGAGAACCCGGGGTAGAGAATCCTCCCAACAACGCGATGAACGCATCCTGGAGAAGAGGGAACGAATCCAGCAAGCAACGGATTCGATGAACGATACGCCTCAAACCAAGAGCTAGACAATCCTTGATGAACACAAGAACCTTCGCAGCGGATATAATAGATAACGACAGCGCCGTACCCCCGGAGGGATGATACACGTCATCACACGCAATAGGGAAACCCTAAACTATTAGACTAAACTTGTTCTGCCGTAAACCCTAGCCGCCCCACCTCCTTATATGAGAGGGAGGTGGCCGGCCAGCCTTGCTAGGCTGGGGCGCCCCACTTGATGGGCTGACCTGGTTTGGCTTGGACAGGCCCAAAGCCAAACACAACACTAATTAAACCCTAATTGGCCCACCACATGACCTGGCTACATTATTTCCTAACATAGAATGAATGACACAACCATAGACTTAATTATTACATGGCGTAGGTTGTCCTAGCGTGTCACTCCTGAATCCTCGATGGCGTACCACCTAGGTTGGTGGAGTCCTGAAATTGGGCTCCACATAGGCCTCCATGCCCATATCATCCTCCCCCCTTCAAGAAGCGTTGTCCCCAACGCGTGAGGGTCTTCTGGAAAAGGTGACGTGATATGAACATGACACGTCCTCGCCGTCCTCAAGTCTTGCTTGCCTTCCACACCACATCCTCCCTCGCGGCCTTCTTGACTTGATACAGCACTTGGCGCCTCCTTTCTTCTCCACATGAGCTTGGACTTCGGCGCCAATTCTTTCTTCTTGCGAGGTTTTGATGGACCCTTGTGTCGCTGCACATGACCCTGCACACGATGTGTAATTCCTGGGCCACATAGATGTCTCACACGTCCATCCTTGCCTCGATGCATCCGCGGTGTCGCGGAAAACTGGACAGTACTCCTAGCATGGTAGTGCCGCTGCCCACCATCTCCACTGACGCGCTCGCCTCCCACTCCTCCCACGCGCATTTGTGCCATATGTACTGACACACCATCAGCACAAACATCATCAGTCTGTATACTAGCATCAACACAAACTGGAACTGTAGCACATACTGCAACATCCACATCAACAACAAGTGTAGCTTCATCCGGCTTGTCACCAACAAGAACTGGCTTGTCATCTACATGCATGGCTGAAACATCACCAACATCAATGCTCGAAACATCATGCACCTTTTGCTGCACATTAGGCTTGTGCAACTTCTCCTTACGCACCACTAACTCCACATCGGACTTGATATGATCATCACCCATAGGCTTTAAAGTCCGTTGTTTGCCACCATGCATAAAAGAATATGTATTTGCTCGCCTAGCATGTGTCACATTACGATCATACTGCCAAGGACGCCCAAGTAGCAATCCACACACCTCCAATGGCAACACATCACAATCGATCTCATCAACATAATTATCAAATGTAAATGGCACACACACCTTGTGAGTAATCTTCAGCATACCACAGCTATTCAACCACTCAAGATGCTTAGGTTCAGGAAGACGCCATGTAGACAACCCCAATGCTGCCACCATCGCCTTGCTTATGCCATTAGTACAGCTACCACCATCAATCATCAACTTGCAAGCCTTGCCCTTGATCAAGCACTGAGTCTGAAACAAACTCCATCGCTTAACCTTGTCAACTGTCTTGCAAGCATCACCTTGTACCTTCTTGAGTTGCATATTCAGCCCGCTCAATGGTACATCCGCCTCAACAGTCACAGCAGCGCTCTTGGTATCAGAGCCAGGTTTCCTCTCCTCTGAAGATTTCACCACGACCGTAGTGACTGTTGGTAGTGGAACAATCTCCTGAATACGAACTATGCACCTGTCCACTTCCTCTATTGCATGCACAACTCTGGACGACTGCTCACTCTCCTCCACATATGGTACCACGAAACCACTACGAAGAAAAGTTGTGTAGTCTTCCCAAGTTTCAGCAAATTCACCTCTGTCCACCGCATCCTGCCAGCAACGTTCCAATGCCTCGTCCACACGCCGTATAGCAAGATAAAATGCATAAGAACTACTGAACTTCCTGTTGTATGTGCGGCACCGAGCAAAACCCAACTCCATGTTCCTCTCCCAATCTTCATATTCCTCAACTGTCGCAAGACGGTGTAGATACCAACGAAGACTGGACGACGAACGTTGTTCTCCCTTCAAGCAATCCAGATAGTCATTGAAAACCTTACTAGATTTCATGTCACGCGAACGCCGTATGCCGAGCTTATCGTTGGACGACAATGCAAGAACAGCGATAGCATCAGCTAACCCTTTCGTAGACGGAACAACATCAGCAACATGAGCCCGCATCACCGGAGAATCCACCGGAGCAATAGGAGAAACCGCCGGAGGAAAAACCGCAACAGACTGAACCAACCTGGCCCAGGGCCTGGTTAGACCGGCCTCCAGACCGGCCAGCCCGGTACCTGGCCCGGTTGACCGGGCGCCAATCGGATGCGTCGTACCGGGGCCAAACCGGATGAAATTTTGCGAACTTCCCGGTTTGCCGCCCGGTTGACCGGATGCCACGCCGGCCGGCCCGGTCACTGGCCCGGTTGACCGGATTCCAGACCGGATTTTTCCTGGTCGTGAAATTTCGTCTTTTTCCCGATTCTGGTCGCGATTTTTCGCGATTTTGACCTCCGAAACAGCCATGGATTACCTCCAAACTACACCAAACAACGCCAAACTTTCTCCAACCAACGTCCTTCGACCGAGAGCCAAACTCCTCCGATCTTAGAGCTAACCTTCTCCGATGCAACCGATCAAAGAGATCGATCAACAACACCTCGTCGTGAGCAACCCAGAAAACTGATACCACATGATAAGGTAACGACCCACTGGGTCCTCCTTAGTTGATGCCCGATCTTTCACACCGAGAACCTAGGGTAGAGAATCCTCCCAACAACGCGATGAACGCAGCCTGGAGAAGAGGGAACGAATCCAGCAAGCAACGGATCGATGAACGATACGCCTCAAACCAAGAGCTAGACAATCCTTGATGAACACAAGAACCTTCGCAGTGGATATAATAGATAACGATAGCGTCGTACCCCCGGAGGGATGATACACGTGATCACACGCAATAGGGAAACCCTAAAATTTTAGACTAAACTTGTTCTGCCCTAAACCCTAGCCGCCCCACCTCCTTATATGAGAGGGAGGTGGCCGGCCATCCTTGCTAGGCTGGGGCGCCCCACTTGATGGGCTGACCTGGTTTGGCTTGGACAGGCCCAAAGCCAAACACAACACTAATTTAACCCTAATTAGCCCACCACATGACATGGCTACATTATTTCCTAACATAGAATGAATGACACAACCTTAGACTTAATTATTACATGGCGTAGGTCGTCCTAGCGTGTCACTCCTGAATCATCGATGGCGTACCACCTAGGTTGGTGGAGTCCTGAAATTGGGCTCCACATAGGCCTCCATGCCCATATCAAGATCTCTTATGGGTAAAGCAACACACCTCTGCAGAGTGTAATGAATCGTGACCTGTCACTCCCTGTTCCGGGATTTGGAACTGCGAACGCTGCCGGAAAGAAGCTCCATGTAGTTCTAGTAAACCGGTGAAGGCTAACGGACATAGTTCTTCTGAATAAAAGCAACCTTTTGAAGAAATGGTTATGAAAACCTGCATTGGTATTAGACTTTCTAGTCTAATGTTGTAGCTAGTGCATTAAACACCTCTTTACTATAATGAACTTGTTGAGTACGCTCGTACTCATCCCACTCTTAAATCCCCTGCTTAGATATGGAGGCATCGAAGGAGGATCTACAGTGCAACTTGAAGGCCGAGGAGTCAACAACTACTTCAAGAGACAGGACCCTGTCAGAGGAGTCAAATACCACATCCAACAAGGAGAGAACCTAGTTTAGCCATAGAAGGGAACTAGCTTCCTAAACCTAGCTCCTATTTAGCTAGAATCTATTCTTAGCCTCTATAGCTAGTTAAATACTCTACAAATAGAGTTTGTGATAAGTCTAGACTACGCGTCGTTCTTCTGGAGTTTAATTTCATCTTTACCTCATTGTATAGTAGGAGGCTATGATGATCTTATGTAATAGAGTCAATATTGTAATTCTATAGACATGCCATGGACCCACATATGTTTCTGTTGTACCACTCTGAGCGATATAAGACTAGTGGAACGGTGTTTCATTGGTGTTATATCAGACTTGCATACTACACCATGCAGTGGTATGCCGGGTCACCACACCATTGTAGCAGAACTTGTGTCTTGTCTGAATCAGTAGCAACCCCTGCAGCAGAAATTGTGTACCCTAGATACTCCACTTGTTGGACCGCAAACAAACACTTGCTTCGCTTTGCATACAGTCGATGTTGCTGAAGCAAACTGAAAACCAATTTCAAATGGTGTAGATGTTCTTCCAGAGATTTTCTATACACCAATATATCATCCATAAAGACCAACACAAATTGACGAATGTAAGGGGCAAAAACAGAGTTCATAAGACATTGAAAAGTAGCTGGCGCATTGGTCAGCCCAAATGGCATGACACGAAACTGAAACTGACCATGGTGAGTTTTGAAAGCTGTTTTCAATTCATCAGCTTCCACCATACGAATTTGATGATAACCAGAATGCAAATTGAGCTTGGAAAAGAACCGAGAACCAGCCAATTCATCCAACAACTCATCCACAATGGGCATTGGGAACTTGCTTTTGACCGTGACAGAGTTTTGTCTTCTGTAGTCGATGCAAAACCTCCACGTACCATCTTTATTTTTCACTAATAGTACCAGGGATGCAAAGGGACTCATGCTGGGCATAATCAATCCGGCTGCTAGCATTTTCTTAACTTGTCTTTCAATTTCAGTCTTCTGGAAAGGGGCATATTTGTATGGTTTTGAATTAACAGGAGCCACCTCTGGAAGAGTATGGATTGCATGATCAAATTGTCGATGAGGAGGTAACACTTTGGGATCCTCAAATACCGAACTAAATCTATCCAATATCTCCTGAATAGCAGCAGGAGGATGTGCGATC
The DNA here is from genome assembly GCF_022539505.1 of Lolium rigidum. Taxonomy (NCBI): domain Eukaryota; kingdom Viridiplantae; phylum Streptophyta; class Magnoliopsida; order Poales; family Poaceae; genus Lolium; species Lolium rigidum. The sequence goes on from NC_061513.1 coordinate 234,990,167, forward strand.
ACTTCCCTAGTGAGAGGTTCTACCAATGCGGTTGCCTAGACATCATTTCCCTTATGCCATTTGACTACTTGTTCAATAGCCACCTCAAGCATTTTTATCTGGGAAGTGTCATGTAACATGCCCTGCAACTTAATTTTGGAGCCCTTGTGGTCAAACTTGATCCACTTTTCCTGCCACTGGCATGTCATTTCTCCATACTTATATAACCAGTCCATCCCAAGGATTGCATCATAACCTCCCAATTCAAGAAATCTCAAATCATACTGAAACATATGTCCATGTACCCACCAACACAAATTTGACACTTGCCTGCTACAAGTCATGTACTAGCCGTTAGCTACTTTGACAGATGTAATTGGTACAGGTTGTGTGCTGCAGTTCAGTTTTTCTACCATAGCAGCATCAATAAAGCTATGGGAACTCCCACAATCAATCAAAATGAGCATCACTTTGTCGTCCACTACTGCTCTTAAGCAAATAGTGTTGCACTTATCGGTGTCAGCCAAGGCATTCAAGGAGACATGCATATTACTGTCCTCATCACTAGTTTCACCATGAGAAATAGCATCAAACAATTCATTAGAGAGAATCTGAACTTCTTGGAGTGTCCTGACTTGGACTGGAGGTTGCACTGCACATTGATGTCGAGGTATATATTTCTCCCCACATGGGTAGCATAGATTGTTAGCCCGCCTGTAATATTTGAGTTGCTTTTCTTTCCACAAATCTCCTTTCTCAAATTTTGCCCCATAGTTTGATTTACTATAATCATGCTTCGGCAACCTTCCATACTGGGCTTTGGCTCTTGATAAAACACCCTCTTGAACCTGTGCAAATAGAAAAGCTTGTTGCACTGTCGTTGGAATATGCACTTCCACCACAGCTTTGAGCTCATATTTTAGTCCGTTGATAAAATGAGAAACTACCATCAACCCTCCAAAAGCTGGCTCATACAGACGGATTTGATACACCAGAAGGTCAAACTGACGCTTGTATTCCGCCACAGTACCAACCTGACGAAGAGCCAATAACTCCCTATTCTTGTCCCTTTGATTGTCACACTCAAACTCTAAGAGAAAGTCATCCCAATCATGAAATCCTGCTACCTTTTTGTAAGACTGGTACCAATGAGCAGCCCCATCATGCATATACATAGTAGTTGCAGCAACCCGAAAGCCAGCAGGAATCTGATAGAGGTCAAAAAATGTTTGACACTGATCTATCCAAATCATCGCATCCGTGCCATCAAATTTGGGAAAATCCATTTTAGGTATCCAATGTTTCCTACGACCATCATCTGAACCACCACAAGATCCATCTCCACACTCATGAACAATGGGGGTAGGGGTGGAAAATGAACCTGAGGCCCCCGATTTGGAGCCAGAAATTGAAGTTGCCTCACTGGCGGAGGTGGTTGAGGCGGAAGCGCGTGTCCTGGTGCCTTGCTCCCCATCACACCACCCTGGATTGCTGCTACTGCAGTGTGCTCCACCACCGTGACGCCCAACCCTGCCATACCCGGCGCATTCCCGGCGACTCCCGAACCTTGCCCGTTGCCTCGGACAACCAACGGCAGATGAGACGGGTCATTGATGTTGTTGCTGCGTGCCGTTGTATGTTGCACCTGCTCTTGATGTGCTTTGCCAATGGAGTCCATGGAGAGGTCGGCCTTGACCTGCATCTGAGTCAAGCGACTCGCCTGCTCGTCCAACTGCAGCTACATGTCGGTGAACTTGGTCGTGAGCTCCTTCAACTGAGCCCCGAACTTCTTGTTCAGGAGTTCCACCAGCCGCACCTCCATCGCCTCCATCGTCTCCGCCACTTGCCCGACGGCGAGTGAGGGTTTCTTCGGAGCCGTATCAAACTTCTGCTAGCCAATCAACCGCAGATCGGTATTACGTCGGCAGAACGAATCCACCAACAACCTTTTGTTGGAATTACGATCCAAGACGAGCGAGAAGCAAGGAAAATATCGACTGCTCTGATACGAGATGTGATATCCCTAGGGATTGATGCAATTGAATCAAGAGAAATTGAATCAGGGAGACGAGGAAGAGAGAAGCTAAGAGACGATATCAGATTTTTGTCTATTCTTTTTCGATGCCTTCACCAGACCACCCATTCAGACACTTATCCCACCACGCCGGCCAGCACGGGCCATCCTTACACGAGCTCAGCCCAACACCACACCAGACACACATTACACATTAAACCCAATACAGTTTCTCTCTGTTGTCACACACGGTTCCTGGACCTTGGACAGTGTCGTGACATTTCTTCTTCTCTTCCCATGTCCATCACCAGCAACAACAACGATATCAGAAATCGTGAAGATCCAGCCGATCACATCTGCATATCAAGGAAATGAAGTCAGTGTTCTCAACTGGAGGAGAATGATCCGGTAGCATAGACCGACGGAAAATGAAAGGATTGTGGAGACATTCATCAACTGCATATCAAGGAAATGAATTCAATGTTCTTAGATCCTGCATATACCACACCAAAACAAAAGTAAAATTTCACGAAATTCGAAAGAATAAGAAGCCCCAGGAATAATATTTTTCTTTTACATATGAACTTAGTCCTTCTCAACTAAATAACCAGACCTCTTGAAAAGATACGAGAGCAATGTGCTATAGCTTATTTACGTTATTCCAGAGAAAATATACCCCCTCCGATCCATAACAAGTGTTGCGATTTTAGTTAAAATGTCCCCAACTTTGAACTAAACTTCCAACTCTTATTATGGATTCGAGCAAGTATTACAATAGCAATGAAACAATTAATGTGAGCTTTTGTTTGTAAAAATCCTGCCATAGCAATCAAAGCAGAAGAGAGAAATCATGGCCTTATAAATTCATACATTTTCTCAATCTCAAAATACTTCATGTGAACCTCATCTATATCCCTGGTGTGTATCATCGCTCTACTATTTCACCGGCTCAACATTGTAAACTTGGATGGTGAAAAATGTTTGCATCAAATCTACAATTAGATATATGTTTAAGTTCCTATATTTTCATTTAAAATCATTTTACTGCAGAAGCTCACACTGAGAGTGAAACATAGTACATAAACAATTTTAAGCAGACCAACTACTAACCTCTTAAATGTCTCGGGGAATTAGATAATCAATTCTGATGATTCTTTGGTTGGATTTACGCCTACTGATGCCTGGTACTCACAAGTAAAGACACCCAAAACTATCGTTCATTCGATATATCATGCGCCAAGTGATTGTTCTGGAACTGTTAGAAGAGCAACAAACATGATTGAGTAAATCACATATTTGGATTCCGAAGCAAATTGAAATCTGAGACCCAATGTATAACAAATGCATTGCTTAATTTGAGGCTTCAACACCATGTCCATGCTCTCATCCTCTAGCTCTGACCGAAGGTTGTATCATCCTAGAATACAAACCGAACCCTAAATGAGATAATAGAGTTTACACACTTAAAGAACACATCACAATATCTGGAACTATTAACTGAAGAAAGAAATATGACTTGGCAATTTAAAAGACATAAAAATAAAATTCAGATAGCATGCATTGTTCTCAGCAAAAGGTGCTGCTAGCTATAAATCTAATTCGTTACCAATTAGCCTAACATATAACCATAGCCAAACATTGAGGTGGAAGCCAGTAACCCCCATACCAAATGAGAAGTCTCTTGCTAGCAGGAATGAGAGAAGCAGTGCTAAATTAGGACAGTCCCGTGTAATTTGAAGGCTATTCAGTTCAAAATGTTTTACCATGAAAAATATTATCCGAAAACCTATGTAGCTAAATATCACTGAAACAAAAACTTCTACCCACATAGGGATAGCTATAGGCAAAAGACACATGGGCATTTACATGAGAGATAGGCCTAGCTTTATACATGTGCACTTGTAGCTTAAAATATGAATACAAAAGGGATCACAAGATGGTTAAGACACATCACATGCACATAGAAGCACTAGTAGAAAAAGGGGTTTCCATCCAGGCCTTTAGTACCGGTTTCTTTACGAACCGGTACTAAAGAGTGCATTAGTATCGGTTGCACTACCCAGGCCGCCGACAACCTTTAGTACCGGTTCGTGCAGGACCTTTAGTACCGGTTCGTATCACGAACCGGTGCTAAAGGGTTGGCGTCAGCCGGAAAACCTTTAGTAGCGGTCCGTGACACGAACCCGTACTAAAGGGTAGACCTTTAGTTCCGGTTCGTGTCACGAATCGGTACTAAAGTTCTTTCTGCTCCCCACGCAACTCCACACCCCTTGTGGATCGCCTTTTTTTTGCTCTGTAAAATACAAAAGAAAATGATAAAAAATTCAAAAAATAAAATATTTTGAGATTCCTATATGTTACGCAACCTACTATTAGGGAAAATTAACAAATTTGAATTTCGATTTTTTTGCATAAAACATTTAGAAAAAGGTAAATTGGCATTAAATTTTGCCTACGACGTCGGAAAAAGCGTATAATATATCAAAATGATCGTGAGAAAAAGTTACATCCGATTCTACCGGGGTTTACCGGTTAGCCAATTTTTAGATTCTCAAAATTCCAAATAGAAATATGAAAGAAGGAGTATTTTAGTTTTCACCAGAAATTCAGGATCTTATATATTTTTTATTTTTTAAAATTTAAATTAATAATTCTTTCCTGCATAAATATTACTATTACTTAACCATAAAGGTTTGTAAATTTTTAGATTTAAATATTTTTAGGTTTTAGATTTTGCAAAAATAAATTAAAATTTAAAATATATTTAAAAAGAAAAATAGTTAAAAATTTATTGTTTATTTATTTATTCAATATTATTTTTACATATTTACTTTTTTTTATTAAAATAATCATGTGGAATTCAAACAATAAAGAAGTGTGATATTGTGACCAACATGTTAATAGGATTGATATGATACTACTACGCGAAGCATTTGGAAGTGATATGGGAAGGAACTCGGAAGTGAAGCGTGCTAGTGTTGGAGTAGTGGGGGGATGGGTGACCGAGCGGGGAGTTTGACAACGAGCAAGTAATTTGACAAGAGATAAGTGTAGTTAGAGACTAAACTTGTCAAATAACTAAAATATTAGAAATTCTGGAAAAAAATAGATAAAAAGAAGGAGTGGAAAATAATTCGAAAAAATAGATAAAAAGTGGGAGCGAAAAAATAGATAAAAAAATTGATATATAAAATAGCACCGGTACCCTTTAGTACCGGTTCGTGTTACGAACCGGTACCAAAGGTCACCAGCCCCGGGGGCTCCTCCGTGACCACGTGGAGGCACCTTTAGTACCGGTTCGTAAGGAACCGGTACGAAAGGGGGGGAGGCTTTAGTACCGGATTTTTAGTACCGGTTCCAAAATCGGCACTAAAGGCCCTCTGGAACCGGTACTAAAGGGGGGTTTTATACTAGTGAAGCAGCAAAATGAGAATTATGATTTGGCAAACATCACAGACTGAGCAGATGAACTATTACTGAAAAAATCTCAAATCAGGTGGTGATTTGAATGGTCGAACTGGACATTACCATGGCCTGCACTCTATTTATTTTTTTAGAGGTGAGCTAAAATAATTCTTGAGCCAAAATAAGTGTGTCAATTTTTTTTTGAAATCCATATAGCTAAGGTATTTGAATGGATAGCTACTCTGAATGAGCTGGACACAAGCAAAGGTAAAGGTTCTGAAGGTCAATAGCTTTGAAACATATTATCAAACAAAATACCAAATAATGCTAAGAGATACAGTACCTGAGCTAATCCTCCAGGAATTGCTCTCTGTCACATGTGAATTGACCAAAGCACTCAACATAAGTCAAAGGGTTGTGCCTTCAAACAAAATAAACAAAAGAAGTAACTCATTAACATCAGGTGATTTCAAAGATGTAGCGCAGCTAACATAATTCAACTACTAATATGGTACCTTTTTGTGTCGGCACCAGAATAGTGATGAGAACTGGAACCCATTGATCCACTTCCCATTTGATGTGACATATTTAGTGGTCTAAGAACCTGCTCACAAAACAATAGAGATGTTACACACATATACTAATGCCTATAAACATGGTAAATATATGTAAGATACTAATAAAAAAATTAGAGAACATATTATTCCTTAGTTCAAATACAGTATCTGAAAGAAAGATGCCATGCTTTATACAAACATGGTCTAGCCATAAATCATTAGAAAAAAATCACATTGTTTTTGCAAAGCCCATATGTATTTTAGAAACCTCTTGATATTCTTCAGTATCTTAATATCTGAACTTGAGATAAATAAAAAATAAATGAGTACACAACTGAGTAGAAATATTACATATATGGAAGAAACTTATCCTGCATAGTTCAATTCGCATTGAACAACTTGTAGCCATATAAAAAAGAACTAGCAAGATATGACGCGGCGGCACGCCGCGCCAAATGTCGCTTAGAAGTAGAGTACGTTGCATACTTTTACCAGAATGCTAATTGCCACAACCACTAATATTCAAACTGGTTCTGAGAGAAACCATCCATAGAGGCATGGTGTATGAACGTGCGGATTAGGAGGTAAGTTTGTATCTCATCACAAATTTATTACACCATCGAAAACCATGAAACATAAATGAAACTATTCAATTCAATTTAAAACATGAGGCACACTTGGTAATAAGCCTAGCCTAAAAACACAGTAAAATAGGACAATCATCTTGATTATTTCTACTTGGTTTGATTTCCTTTCCTTCGACTATTGTGTTAAGGAATAGTGCTATTGGTGAGCTCCCTCTGGAAGGCTTAGCTTTGCCATCATTTGGGCAGCCAGCATCTATCCAGCCAAGGAGATGCTCTCCTTCCTTCTACATGAGTTTATATTCATACAGTTCAAGTTATAATGAACACAAAAAACTCATGTCTTTGGTAAACTGAGGAAAAAGGTGTAAATAGTTTAAACGCCATAGCACCACACAAGCGGAAAACTAAAGTCCCTATATTTGCAAGTGAACCTTCCACTGATGTTTGTTTATTTGCAAGAGGGAACCCTTGCCTAAATGCACCAAAGGTAATGGCATGGAACGTATAGTTCGAAACAAGCACCGTGAGGCTCATATTAGGTCTATATATCTGAATGCAAAACATTTCACTCGCATAGAATTGTATAGTGAACTTGATCATATAGGGAAGCCGTAGGATTGTAATTTGCCAAGAATAAAGCTGAGAAAGAGTCTAGTCCTGCATCAGTTTTGACAAACTTTGTGTTTACACAATAGTAGCGCAGTATATGTATATTCAGAGACAGCGAGAGAGAATTCAGGATAAAGATGCATACAACAACTAACTCTGCTTACGCATTAATACAATACTAAATCTGTTGTTGATGTAACAGCCTTAGATATGTCTTGCATTTTAGCATTTGTGTCCTCTAGGCAACTATATATGTGTAGAAAATGGAACAACCGAAAACCTTATCGTGTCAGGATGGGCAAGTAGATACAGGCGATGTACACCGTTGCATCCATCCTAGAAATGATGTCTGGAGTCAAGCCTGAAATGGTGCTTGAAGCCAAGAACGACAAATAGTCAATACAATCTGCATGCCAATAACATAAACAGTGACCAATTTGCAGGTAATAGGTGGGTTTTACCTTACAAACGAAAACATAATGTAAAGTGATTTGGAAGGGCATTAACTTACGGACAGTTCATCGTGAACAAAAAGATGTAACCTCATAATTATAAAAACGGTGAAATAAAGCTCAAGTCCAACTGGCCTGGTCAAGCTTTACAACCCTAGCAAGTTATGGCCCCGTCCTGGTAGAATCCTACAACCTCTGAACTGTGGAAGTAATAGCAAGTAGTTCTCCAAATCTAACAAGTTTTTAAGTAAATTTGTTCCAAAGATCAAGCGAGCTAGTGAGCTGGCACAAATGTTCCTGTCTTTTACATGCCTGTATGCTAACTATGCATAAAAACCACTCTCTATGGCTCTTTAGCTCATAAGATTTTTTTATAGTCTAGGTTATTGCTTCCCTCTATCTACCATTCAAAATTTAGTTTTTCTTGTGACCCGTGAATTAGGAACACAGTGGTAAAACCTTGCTGGACACAATTCTGCATTGAAGAATGGGGATAGTATGAATGGCTGCCAAATCCCCCAAAGAAAAAAATTAATAACATGTATGTGTGCTTGTGAGAACTTAAATTAGCCATCTGCATCTACTTCATGATTCATATTACAACATAAAGGCAGAGTGATATCCTTTAAGACAACCTCTGTGCACTTATTTAAGTGGATGGCAATGATTTAAAATGCCAATGTGAGAATAGGGCACCTGTATCTGTGTTCAATTGTTGTGTGTGCTTGTGAGAGTTGTATCAGAGAGCTTTCCAATTGCTCCGAAGTGGATTGATGTAGTGCCATCACAATAAAGGTGCATATTGAATGGATATATTGTAACGGCCCCGGAAAATACCCCTATTAGAATTGTTTGTTCTTTTTATTTATTGCATCATCATGACATCATGCATGCATCACATCCATGTTTTTTTAACCAAAATAATTTTTTTTATAAATCTTAATTATTTTATTTCTTCCTCTCTTATGGTTAATTAATAAAACCTCCCTTGTCCTTTCTCTTATTTTAATTAATCTAAATCTAAAAATCTCGTTTTTCAAATCGGTCAAACCCTATCTCTCATCCTCTTCTTTGTCCCGGAAGTTCTCAGCAAGAAAATGAAAAAGAAGAAGCACCAAAGAAAAGGAGAGGGAGCAACCAGCTGTCGATCGCTCATGTTGCTAGGAATTCTATCTCCTCTTGTTTTCCTTTGCACCGTACCAGATCCAACCAGCCCAGCTACCCTTCCTCTCTTTCTCACCGTGGAAGCCCACCAATAGCCCAACCCACTCTCTCCCGAAGAGGTAAGCACCTCTTTTCATCGATACCTTTCCACGTTGGAGCGACGGCCACATCGGGCAATGGCGTCGCCAAGGACACCACGTCCCTGGAGCCCTCCATCCTCCGGCCTTCCGAGCTCCTCCCCCTTCTTTTTTTAAGCGTAGCTTCCCCACCAAACCCTAGCTCGGCCTCTCCCTCCTCCAAACAGCAGCGCCGCCACCATCTTTGTCCCTCTCCAAAACCCTACCCGAGATATCTTCCGCCATCTACTCCACGTCGCCGTCGCCATGGCCTGCATCAATGCCTCCTGAGCACGGGAACGAGCCCGCGCTTACCTCGTCTAAGTCCTCGTCTACCTCACGGAGATCGAGCCGCCAAGAACTGCATGCGCCGTCCACTCACTGCCTCACATGACTGTATTGCCGGCACTTTTCTTGCCGGCACATTACGGATATGCCACTAAAGCTAGTCTTTAGCGGCACTTTTTGATTAGTGTCTCAAATTACCATCTAATTATTGGCATTTTTAGGTAGTGCCAGTATGTTAGATTATTATTGGCATTTTACTAAAGTGCCGGCATATTTTTTCGCGGCAGTTTTAGGAAAGTGCATGCTATATTGCTTATTACTGGCATTTTACCAAATTGCTGGTATTTTTCATGGAAGTTTTTCAAATATGTGGTCAATGTTGATGTATATTGGTATTTGGAAAAAAGTGCCGGCATCCCCCCAACGCAATTATTTTTTGAAGGGCCTAAATGCAAAACTCGAACCAAACAAACTCTCCCATTCTCATCTTCTCCTTTCCCCTTTCTCACGCGCATCCTCGGTTCCCCAATGCGCCACTGCCGCCGCTCGTCGACGTGCAGTCCAACGCCGACCGAATTCATCGCCTCCACGCACTGAGCGAACTTCTTCTAGGTCCCCTCCACCGGATCCCTACCCGCGCCCGTCCTTTCCACCCCTGAGCACGACGACGTGGCTAACCCTAGCCGTGGGGTTCGTCACGGTCGATGCCGCGGTTCCGCGCCGCGCCTCCCCCGAGCCCTCCCACGACGTCGTCCTACCCATCCCGTGCGGGGGGCCTGCGCTGCAACCCGTCGTGGCCGCCCTCTCGTCGACAACAAGCGGTTCGCATCGAGCACCGAGAAAGGCCTGGAGCTAACGCAACTCTCACCCAATGCCCCAGCTCTTCTCGTGGATCCCCATTCTCTCTGCCCGCGCCCCTGCGCCGCCACACCCGCCGGGGCTGCTCCGGATCCTCCTTCCTGGCGGATTCCCTCGCCAACGCTACATCCACCCGCCTCTGTTTGCTAACCCTAGCAGGCTGGGACCTCCTAGCCTGTCGATTCCCTCGTTCGGCACGCTCGTGGTCGCCATCTTCTTCGTCACGCGCGGCTCGGAGTCGCCATCCACCGCAGGGCGCGCTCTCCTCTGGGCGTCATCCTCCATGGAAGCAGACTGGCTTAGCTCCTGCCAGCCCGCCGACGCCACCCACTTAGCTAGTGAGACCTCTGATCCCCTCATCTTCAGGTAGTGGCTCTCATATGAATGTCGTTTCCATGCTTTGATGTCTAATAATATGTTTCAGTAGATTCATCTTGGGTGGGCTCGGTAGATTTTTGTTTTCTGTTATACTACCAAATTCACACGGTAGCGGAGCAGTACAATGTGTGGCGTCCAGAGCTCGTGATGCCATCATCTAAGCTGGGCACTTTCTGCAGCCACAGGCTTGCTCATGGACGGGGAGGACAGCAGTCACAGGCTTGCTCGTGATGTCCTTTTTTATATGTTTAAGTATATCAGATTTCTTCCCTTAATGTTCATGTATTTTATCACGCCATTGATATTAATGAGTCTTCTTTGTCAGGAGATTATACAGTATGAATTTAAGATACTCCAGATTTTCTTTTGCTAACTTAGTTCTTAAAGTGCTGACCGCTTGGTGTCCATTCATGTTCCGTTATGAGTGAGGTTATTAAAAACAGATTGGAAAATGGATTTTTTTGTGATTAGGAAATATGGAAAGAAAATCTATGGTCAACCTAGGTTGTATTGACATATATATACATTCTAAAATACAGCTCTATTTTTCTGCCAAGAAGGTCATTCCTAGACATGACCAGACAACCTCTTATGTTAAGTAAACCTGAACCTATCCAGAAAATTCCTGGTCACCACGACAATATTTTGTCAAGCAGCATTCATTTTTTTTACATCATGTATGCTTCTATCATGTGTTTCCCTACTTATGTTATGTAATTACGTTATAAGACGCACGCCATGGCGATCCCCAGCAGTAACGTGCAAATATATTTGTAGGCAATTCAAAGCACAGACGCATCATCTTGTTGCAAAGACGATCTCCATGTATATATGCATTCTTGGTTCATTTTCTGCTCAAGGGCTCGTCTAATTTTGATTTTTATTAGAAGCTCTGATTTCCAAATATAGATTTTCTTGCTGCATCTTCTTCACCTTAAATTTGTTTCAGTAGATTATTTTTTTTAAGAATTAAATCATTTAATTGTGTCTATGATTCCATCTTAATATCTATGCAATGTGCTGATGGAATTATTTTCAAACTTTACCACCAGGAAGCACAAATGTAGTATGTTGCTAGTTGTGTGGACCATCGCTTCTTGCAGTACCAGGTTTGAACGAATTTATGGTTCTTGTGTAACCATCTTACTAGAATGAGGGAACATGAGTGTGATCAGTAGACTTCTCACTTGCAGATCCAACCAAATTGGTTAGTGGCAGTGCTGATGGTTCATTGAAGCAGTCGAATATGAATCAGGCAATTCTATTCTTACACTTGTTGTATGCCAGTTGTGGGAGGCCTACTTTTCGTTCTATTTAGAGTGGAAGGCACCCATAAACTGCCTCCAACAACACTGTCTCCTCGGGACATGGTTTGTGTGAGGACATGCAATAACCAGGTAGAGGTTGGCACTTTGTGTGTGCAAGACTTTGTACATAATCTTGGAGAGGATGGGTGATGAGGTCTAAGACCCCGTTTGAGGCCCGATCTCGCGATTGACCCGAAATCCAAAGGGGAAAGAGAGGAAGAGCGCGAAGAACACGACGAACACGAAGAACACGAGAAACTCACGCACGCACACCAACCCGATACAATCGATACTTACTCCCGTGGCTCGATGGACCACGCAAATAGAATCAACCCGGAAAAGACGCGCGGTAGAATTCCGAGGTGAGAGATCGGTGAGGGAGATGAATCAAGGAGTGGGAATCTCACACACCAAATCCATACATCCAACAAGGGTAGCCTTGATACAAAGGGGATCTAACCCTAGGGAGACAAAGCTCAAATCCATATTTAAGCCTAAATCTTATCTAAGGAGTAAAGCGGACGACCTAGGTGCTTATATAGAGGTACAAGGCGACTTGGGTCGAACAGGTATGCGGTGGTCCGACTCGGGCAGTTCCGGTCGAGTCGAACCCGTGAAATCCGGTCCAGCGGCCGGTCCAACCGGATCTGGGACCGGACCATCCGGTCCAAACCGGGCAAGGGACCGGGCGGCAACCGGGAACGTCGCAAATGTCCATCCGGTTGGCGTCGGTGCGACGCCCGGTTGTCTCCGGGGAGGATCCGGCCCAGAACCCGGCCTGACCGGCCCTGGGACCAGCCGGGCCGGTCTGGGGCCCGGTTGGCCGGCCCCTGGGCCGGCTGGCCCTTGTCCTCCCGCCTCTTCTTCCTCTTCCTTCTTCACTTCTTTCCTTCTTCTTCTTCTTTCTTCCTTGCACCATGGGAGTTCCTTCTCTCTTGGTCCTTGTCGACGCCGGCACCTATAGACACCATGATGATAGGCATGAGGTAGCATACCATTCAAGTTGGTGTAGAGGTCGACCATAGAGAGGATAGGGTTCACCTTGACATATATGGCGGGGTTTTGCATTGTTGGTCCACTTGGGGGACTCCTTGGCCATGGTGTAGCGTCATGTATGGCGGGGTTTTGCGTTGTTGATCCACTTGGGGGACTCCTTGGCCATGGTGTAGCGTCGATGATAGGCGGGGCTACATCATCTCCCCTCCTTGGGGAAGTGTCGTCCTCGACTCTTGTTCCTCCTCATCGAAGATGTAGTCCATGACGGTTCTCCCATGTAGTGTTGGGTGGACAAAGTCGCGGTCAAAGAAGAACTTGGGGAAAAACAACTTGCGAAGGGAAAGCTTGTGGGTGCCAATTTGGTGATCGGCAAACAAGAGGCTCTCAATCAAATACGAAGCATCAAGTCGTTCCTCCAAGAGGCATTTGGCAAAAATGGGAACCAAAAGAGTGTCGATGTATCCAAGATTTGGTGGGGCAAAAATGTGTGCGTGTATGAGTTTCCTTTGTAAAGTGTCAAAAATGTGATGTGTAGCATTGTCCCAAACAAATAGAACAATCAAAAGGCAAGTATTGGCGGCAAAATTTTGGTCAAAATTGTTATGTGCAATGGCAAAGGGATGGAAACTTCTAGCTTGGGAAAGTATGGTTGGCGTGCACCGAGTATGAGTATCCTCAAGTTTCAAAGAATCCATTTCAATTGCCATAGATGAAAGGAGAAATCCAAAGAAGAGCAACTTTTTGTGTGACATGTGGCACAAGATGCATAAGGTGTCTCTCACATGTATGACATGGTCCTTGAGATTCTCGTAGTGTATGATGATATCATCAAGACATACAACAACCATTGTGCCAACAAGATGTGTCAAGTATGTTGCATAAGAGGCAAAAGAGGTGACGAGGTATTGGACCAAACCGGAAGCTCGACAAGAAATGTCGGAAACACACGAGGGCGAAGGCGTTGGGGAACATACCCTTTGGCGTGAATCCCACGGGTTTGGTGATGGAGTTCGTCCTTGGTGGGGTAGCTCTCAATTGCACGTTTCGTCAACTCATGCTCCGTGGCGTTGGATGTTGTCGTTCGGGTACCTATACACACAACGGAGAAAACAAAAAGCGTGTGTGCATGGTAGATGAATACATCATCCATCATGATGTTCCATGTCTTGTGCACATCACCATTAGTGTCAAGCAAGATAGTATGAAATGCATGGCGATAGTGCGTATGGCATGAAGGTGCATTCGTGGCATGTGGTAGCTTGGAGTCATCAATAATAGAGAAGGCTATGGGGGCCATCTCATGGACAATGAAATAAACATTTTTGCATACCAAGCATAAGAAAGAGCAATTGTCCACAATCTTGGGTGCAAGGATCATGGAATAGTGTAAACATTTTGGGCATAGCATGTTCAACATTTTATCATTGTTGTCGACAACCCTATTGAAAGAGCAAGTGTTCATCAAGGGTGGCACAACACAAGCATTATTATAATCATTATCATTGCAAGCAAGCGGGGAAAAAGTGAAAATCTCATAGCATGGCATGGTCATGGTATCACAATCAATCAATTCCACATGATCAACAATGTTATCAAGCAAAGCATCACATGGGAAAATGAAAGAAGCATGTGACGTAGCAATTGTATCATCAAGATCATGCATGCACTCATAAGTTATCATGTCCACTAGTCGGATCATGGCATCATCAACACCTATGTTGTTACCATTGTAGGCCGACTCATTTGAAGTAGGTGTTGTGGAAGTAGGAGGATCCATGTGGTCGACATGTCCATCTTGAAGCAAGCATGGTGAGATATCATCATCTTCATGCACCATGTACATCTTCTCCATGATCGGGAACTCGTCTTCCGTGGAACCAATTGCAACATAAGAAGACACCAAAGAGGTAGAGGTTAATGGGTTAGCAAATGTGATGTCCTCCATGGACCTATCGACTACCTCTCTCAACTCACTTGGTGTATCACTCATGTCCTCCAAATGGAAGCACTCAAACTCACATATGGGGTGGCAGGCACTCAACTCACTATCACTCTCACTCAAGTGGGCTAAGTGGCTCTCATGCTCACATGGGAGTGGTACCAACTCATCAATCAAGCATATAGGAGTAGGCTCGACTTTCTCATCTCCATGCGCCTCCTTGGTTGCAAGGAAATTCCCATGCTCAACCATCTCAACTCCATGCGCCTCCATAGGTGAAGGGAGAATCCCATGCTCACCATGCTCAACTCCATCGCCTCCCAAGTCGTCCTCCATCGTGGGCGTCGTAGTGTCGTGGAGAGCTAGGCTCGGATCCATGATACGCGTGAAGCACACGTCCGTTGGGAACTCCAAGAAGAAGGTGTGATGCGTACAGCAGCAAGTTTTCCCTCAGTAAGAAACCAAGGTTATCGAACCAGTAGGAGTCAAGGGCCACGTGAAGGTTGTTGGCGGAGGAGTGTAGTGCGGCGCAACACTAGGGATTCCGGCGCCAACGTGGAACCTGCACAACACAATCAAAATACTTTGCCCCAACTTAACAGTGAGGTTGTCAATCTCACCGGCTTGCTGTAAACAAAGGATAAAACGTATGGTGTGGAAAATGATGTTTGTTTGCAAAGAACAGTAAAGAACAATGTTTGCAGTAGATTGTATTCAGATGTAAAAGAATGGACCGGGGTCCACAGTTCACTAGTGGTGTCTCTCCAATAAGAAATAGCATGTTGGGTGAACAAATTACAGTTGGGCAATTGACAAATAGAGAGGGCATAACAATGCACATACATATCATGATGACTACTATGAGATTTACTTAGGGCATTACGACAAAGTACATAGACCGCTATCCAGCATGCATCTATGCCTAAAAAGTCCACCTTCGGGTTAGCATCCGCACCCCTTCCAGTATTAAGTTGCGTACAACAGACAATTGCATTAAGTATGGTGCGTAATGTAATCAACAAAAATATCCTTAGACAAAGCATCAATGTTTTATCCCTAGTGGCAACAGAACATCCACAACCTTAGAACTTTCTGTCACTGTCCCAGATTCAATGGAGGCATGAACCCACTATCGAGCATAAATACTCCCTCTTGGAGTTACAAGTATCAACTTGGCCAGAGCCTCTACTAGCAACGGAGAGCATGCAAGATCATAAACAAAACATATATGATAGATTGATAATCAACTTGACATAGTATTCCATATTCATCGGATCCCAACAAACGCAACATGTAGCATTACAAATAGATGATCTTGATCATGATAGGCAGCTCACAAGATCTAACATGATAGCACAATGAGGAGAAGACAACCATCTAGCTACTGCTATGGACCCATAGTCCAAGGATGAACTACTCACATATCAGTCCGGAGGCGATCATGGTGATGAAGAGTCCTCCGGGAGATGATTCCCCTCTTCGGCAGGGTGCCGGAGGCGATCTCCTAAATCCCCCGAGATGGGATTGGCGGCGGCGGCGTCTCTGGAAGTATTTACGTATCGTTGCTCTCGGTAATAGGGTTTTCGCGACGGAGAGATTAAGTAGGCGGAAGGGCAGAGTTGGAGGCGGCGCAGGGGCCCCACACCATAGGGTGGCGCGGGCCCCACCCAGGCCACGTGGCCCTGTGGTTTGGGCGCCTCGTCGCCCCACCTCGAATGCTCGTCGGTCTTCTGGAAGCTCCATGGAAAAATAAGACACTAGGAGATGATTTCGTCCAACTCCGAGAATATTTCCTTTGTAGGATTTCTGAAACCAAAAACAGCAGAAAACAGGCACTGGCGCTTCGGCATCTCGTTAATAGGTTAGTGCTGGAAAATGCATATAAATGATATAAAGTATGTATAAAACATGTGAGTATTGTCATAAAAGTATCATGGAACATAAGAAATTATAGATACGTTTGAGACGTATCAAGCATCCCCAAGCTTAGTTCCTACTCGCCCTCGAGTAGGTAAACGATAACAAAGATAATTTCTGAAGTGACATGCTATCATAATCTTAATCAATACTATTGTAAAGCATATGAGATGAATGCAGTGATTCGAAGCAATGGTAAAGACAATGATTAAACAACTGAATCGTATAACAAAGACTTTTCATGAATAGTACTTTCAAGACAAGCATCAATAAGACTTGAATAGGAGTTAACTCACAAAGCAATAGATTCTTAGTAGAAAGTTTTGAAGCAACACAAAGGAAGATATAAGTTTCAGCGGTTGCTTTCAACTTCAACATGTATATCTCATGGATAATTGTCAACACAAAGTAATATGATGAATGCAAATAAGCAAGTATGTAGGAATCAAGGCACACAGTTGATACAAGTGTTTGCTTCTAAGATAGAAAGAAGTAGGCAAACTGACTCAACATAAAGTAAAAGAAAGGCCCTTCGCAGAGGGAAGCATGGATTACTATTTTTGTGCTAGAGCTTTTCATTTTGAAAACATAGAAACAATTTTGTCAACGGTAGTAATAATTCATATGTGTTATGCATAAGACATCATATAAGTTGCAAGCCTCATGCATAGAATACCAATAGTGCTCGCACCTTGTCCTAATTAGCTTGGATTTACATGGATTATCATTGCATAACATATGTTTCAACCAAGTGTCACAAAGGGGTACCTCTATGCCGCCTGTACAAAGGTCTAAGGAGAAAGTTCGCGTTGGATTTCTCGCGTTTGATTATTCTCAACTTAGACATCCATACCGGGACAACATAGAAAACAGATAATGGACTCCTCTTTAATGCACAAGCATTCAACAACAGATAATATTCTCATAATAGATTGAGGATTGATGTCCAAACTGAAACTTCCACCATGATTCATGGCTTTAGTTAGCGGCCCAATGTTCTTCTCTAACAATATGCATACTCAAACCATTTGATCATGATAAATCACCCTTACTTCAGACGAGACGAACATGCATAGCAACTCACATGATATTCAACAAAGGTAATAGTTGATGGCGTCCCCAGAAACATGGTTACCGCTCAACAAGCAACTTATAAGAAATAAGATACATAAGCTACATATTCTTTACCACAATAGTTTTTAAGCTATTTTCCCATGAGCTATATATTGCAAAGACAAGGAATGAAATTTTAAAGGTAGCACTCAAGTAATTTACTTTGGAATGGCAGAGAAATACCATGTAGTAGGTAGGTATGGTGGACACAAATGGCATAGTTTTTGGCTCAAGGATTTGGATGCACGAGAAGAATTCCCTCTCAATACAAGGCTTTGGGCTAGCAAGGTTGTTTGAAGCAAACACAAGCATGAACCGGTACATCAAAACTTACATAAGAACATATTGCAAGCATTATAAGACTCTACACTATCTTCCTTGTTGTTCAAACACCTCACCAGAAAATATCTAGACTTTAGAGAGACCAATCATGCAAACCAAATTTCAACAAGCTCTATGGTAGTTCTTCATTAATGGGTGCAAAGTACATGATGCAAGAGCTTAAACATGATCTATTTGAGCACAACAATTGCCAAGTATCAAATTATTCAAGACATTATACCAATTACCACATGAAGCATTTTCCGTTTCCAACCAAATAACAATGAACGAAGCAGTTTTCAACCTTCGCCATGAACATTAAAAGTAAAGCTAAGAACACCAGTGTTCATATGAACAAGCGGAGCGTGTATCTCTCCCACACAAGGAATGCTAGGATCCGATTTTATTCAAACAAAAACAAAAATAAAAAATTACAGACGCTTCAAGTAAAGCAAATAAGATGTGACGGAATAAAAATATAGTTTCACTAGAGGTGACCTGATAAGTTGTCGATGAAGAAGGGATGCCTTGGGCATCCCCAAGCTTAGATTCTTGAGTCTTCTTAAAATATACAGGGATGAACCACGGGGGCATCCCCAAGCTTAGACTTTTCACTCTTCTTGATCATATTATATCATCCTCCTCTCTTGACCCTTGAAAACTTCCTCCACACCAAACTCAAAACAAACTCATTAGAAGGTTAGTGCATAATCAAAAATTCACATATTCAGAGGTGACATAATCATTCTTAACACTTCTGGACATTGCACAAAGGTACTGAAAGTTAATGGAACAAAGAAATCCATCAAACATAGAAAAACAGGCAATGCGAAATAAAAGGCAGAATCTGTCAAAACAGAACAGTCCGTAAATACGAATTTTTCTGGGGCACTTAACTTGCTCAGATGAAAAAGCTCAAATTCAATGAAAGTTGCGTACATATCTGAGGATCACGCACGTAAATTGGCAGATTTTTCTGAGTTACCTACAGACGGGGCTACTCAATTTCGTGACAGCAAGAAATCTGTTTCTGCGCAGTAATCCAAATCTAGTATCAACCCTACTATCAAAGACTTTACTTGGCACAAAAATGCAATAAAATAAAGATAAGGAGAGGTTTCTACAGTAGTAAAAACTTCCAGGACTCAAATATATAAAAAAAGTGCAGAAGTAAAATAATGGGTTGTCTCCCATAAGCGCTTTTCTTTAACGCCTTTCAGCTAGGCGCAGAAAGTGTGAATCAAGTATTATCAAGAGGTGAAGCATTAACATCATTACCAGGGGCGTTGGGAGTTTCCTCAACAATGCATTGTATCTTGTCTATGTAAGTAACTCCTCTTTCGTTGCTTTTAGGCTTACTATTCTCATCAAACAAATTTTCAGGAACAAGCCAAGCATAGTTATTTTCTAGAGCTTCATGCATTCCTAGGAGCTTATTGGGTATCGGTACTTTAATCTCCCCCCATTATTGACATTATTAGTGTACTTTATTCTATCCATGTCCATCTTTTCAAGTGTTTTTGCAAAACCGGTGAACAAACCAAGCCTCTTATGCTTAATAAAAACTTTTCTAGCTTCTTTAGCTATATCTTCAAATTCTCTAAGAAGGACTTCTAAAACAAAATTTCTCTTTTCTCCCATTTCTATATCAGAGAGTGTAAGAAACATATGTTGCATTATAGGATTGAGATTAACAAATCTAGTTTCCAACATGTGTACTAAACAGGTAGTAGCACTTTCATAAGTAGGAACAACTTTTACCAAGGGTGTATCTTCAAAATCTTCAACCATACTAACATGAGTGAAAAATGCTTCTATTTTATCTCTTCCAATGATAGACCTTGTCCTACCGGTATATCTTTCAGAGTGAATTTAGGAGGAAATATGATGAAATAAGTAAAGTAAATGCAAGTAACTAATTTTTTTGTGTTTTTTTGATATTGAGAACGCAAACAAGATAGTAAATAAAGTAATGAAAGTAACTATTTTTTTGTATTTTTGATATAGAGAAAGCAAACAAAGTAGTAAATAAAATAAAGTAAAGCAAGACAAAAACAAACTAAAGAGATTGGATGTGGGAGACTCCCCTTGCAGCGTGTCTTGATCTCCTTGTCAACGGCGCCAGAAAACAGTCTTGATACGCGTGAAGCCCACGTCCGTTGGGAACTCCAAGAGAAAGGTGTGATGCGTATAGCAGCAATTTTTCCCTCAGTAAGAAACCAAGGTTATCGAACCAGTAGGAGTCAAGGGCCACATGAAGGTTGTTGGCGGAGGAGTGTAGTGCGGCGCAACACCAGAGATTCCGGCGCCAACGTGGAACCTGCACAACACAATCAAAATACTTTGCCCCAACATAACAGTGAGGTTGTCAATCTCACCGACTTGCTGTAAACAAACGATTAAACGTATGGTGTGGAAAACGATGTTTGTTTGCAAAGAACAGTAAAGAACAATGTTTGCAGTAGATTGTATTCAGATGTAAAAGAATGGACCGGGGTCCACAGTTCACTAGTGGTGTCTCTCCAATAAGAAATAGCATGTTGGGTGAACAAATTACAGTTGAGCAATTGACAAATAGAGAGGGCATAACAATGCACATACATATCATGATGACTACTATGTGATTTACTTAGGGCATTACGACAAAGTACATAGACCGCTATCCAGCATGCATCTATGCCTAAAAAGTGCACCTTCGGGTTAGCATCCGCACACCTTCCAGTATTAAGTTGCAAACAACAGACTATTGCATTAACTATGGTGCGTAATGTAATCAACACAAATATCCTTAGACAAAGCATCAATGTTTTATCCCTAGTGGCAAAAGCACATCCACAACCTTAGAACTTTCTGTCACTGTCCCAGATTCAATGGAAGCATGAACCCACTATCGAGCATAAATACTCCCTCTTGGAGTTACAAGTATCAAGTTGGCCAGAGCCTCTACTAGCAACGGAGAGCATGCAAGATCATAAACAACACATATATGATAGATTGATAATCAACTTGACATAGTATTCCATATACATCGGATCCCAACAAACACAACATGTAGAATTACAAATAGATGATCTTGATCATGATAGGCAGCTCACAAGATCTAACATGATAGCATAATGAGGAGAAGACAACCATCTAGCTACTGCTATGGACCCATAGTCCAAGGATGAACTACTCACACATCAGTCCGGAGGCGATCATGGTGATGAAGAGTCCTCCGGGAGATGATTCCCCTCTCCGACAGGGTGCCGGAGGCGATCTCTTGAATCCCCCGAGATGGGATTGGCGGCGGCGGCGTCTCTGGAGGTATTTCCGTATCGTAGCTCTCGGTAATAGGGTTTTCGCGACGAAGAGTTTAAGTAGGCGGAAGGGCAGAGTTGGAGGCGGCGCAGGGGCCCCACACCATAGGGCGGCGCCGGCCCCACCCAGGCCGCGCGGCCCTGTGGTTTGGGCGCCTCGTCGCCCCACCTCGTTTGCTCTTCGGTCTTCTGGAAGCTCCGTGGAAAAATAAGACCCTAGGCGTTGATTTCATCCAATTCCGAGAATATTTCCTTTGTAGGATTTCTGAAACCAAAACAGCAGAAAACAGGCACTGGCGCTTCGGCATCTCATTAATAGGTTAGTGCTGGAAGATGCATATAAATGATATAAAGTGTGTATAAAACATGTGAGTATTGTCATAAAAGTAGCATGTAACATAAGAAATTATAGATACGTTTGAGACGTATCAATCCACATCATCCTTGAGTTGACCTTGTTGATCTTCATCTTGAAGTGTGGGCGCTAAAGGCTTCTTGTTGGCTTGTGCTTGTAGCTTGTCGAAGTAGAGCGTCTTGGTGCTTGGTGTTGTGCATTGCCATGCCACGTGACCCTTGGCCTTGCACACCTCACATATGAGATTGGGACATTCCCGTGGAGGGTGGCCTTGTTGCTTGCACTTGTAGCATCGAAGTCCATAGGCATGTGACGAGGTAGGGGCCATTGTGGTGGTGGCACAAGATGTGGGAGTCGCCTTATGAGGGAGGTCCTCTTGATGTGCCCTCTCCACCCTTGGAGTGGTAGACACCCTATGATGGTGTTTGTCGCCTTCATGTCGAGGCTCTCGTCTTCGTGCATCATCACCATGGCTTGAGTGGTGTCATCGAAGACTCGTGGAAGATGTTGGCCGATGGCGCTCATGGGGTGGCTTGTGTCGTCGATGATCACGTGGTGACATATGTCGATGGGATCCATGAGACGGTGGTGGTCGACGACGATCATGAGAAGGTGTGTGCCGATGACGATCCTCGACATGCCTAGATGATAGCTCATGTGGCTTGGCATGTTGCTTGTGGCGCCTTGTGGAACTTGGAGAAGAGTGTCGATGACGATCATGTTGTGGACGCTCTTGATGCTCCATATGATGTACTTGAAGTCGACGATCTTGTGCATAAGCACTCTCATGGTGGCGCCTAGTGGAGCTCGGAGAAGTGTGTCGATGACGATCAAGATGGGGACGCTCTTGATGATCCATATGATGGTGCCATCGTGGAGGTCCTCTATCTTCATATGTAGCTCCATTGACCAAGTAGGGGTACGTGTGAGCACCGTCGTTGTTCATTGTGGAGTCTAGGTGAGGCTCAACCAAGGTGTCGATGTTGAAGGCGTGGCGTTGCTCTACCATGTCGTTGATGTCGTACTCGTGGCGTTGTTCTGCCATGTCGTCCATTCTTGGTGAGACATTGTCGATGTAGAGCTCGTCGAAGTCGTCCTCAAGGTGGCGCTCCACCATGTCGTCCATGCTTGTTGAGCCATTGTCGAAGTAGAGCTCCTCGATGTCGGTCATGTCGGTGATGCTTGGGGAGCCATGGTCGTTGTCGAGCTCCTCGATGTCGGACATGCCGATGATATGTCTCCGACGTATCGATAATTTCTGATGTTCCATGCCACATTATTGATGATATCTACATGTTTTATGCATACTTTATGTCATATTTATGCATTTTCTGGAACTAACCTATTAACGAGATGCCGAAGAGCCGATTGTTGTTTTCTCGCTATTTTTGGTTTCAGAAATCCTAGTAAGGAAATATTCTCGGAATTGGACGAAATCAACGCCCGGGGGCCTATTTTGCCACGAAGCTTCCGGAAGACCGAAGAGGAGACGAAGTGGGGCCACGAGGTGGCCAGACAACAGGGCGGCGCGGCCCAGGTCTTGGCCGCGCGGCCCTGGCGTCTGGGCCCCTCGTGACGCCCCCTGACCTGCCCTTCCGCCTACAAATAGCCTTCGTCGCGAAACCCCCAGTACCGAGAGCCACGATACGGAAAACCTTCCAGAGACGCCGCCGCCGCCAATCCCATCTCGGGGGATTCAGGAGATCGCCTCCGGCACCCTGCCGGAGAGGGGATTCATCTCCCGGAGGACTCTACACCGCCATGGTCGCCTCCGGAGTGATGAGTGAGTAGTTCAACCCTGGACTATGGGTCCATAGCAGTAGCTAGATGGTTGTCTTCTCCTTATGTGCTTCATTGTCGGATCTTGTGAGCTGCCTAACATGATCAAGATCATCTATCTGTAATACTATATGTTGTGTTTGTTGGGATCCGATGGATAGAGAATACTATGTTATGTTGATTATAAATTTATACATATGTGTTGTTTATGATCTTGCATGCTTTCCGTTGTTAGTAGAGGCTCTAGCCAAGTTTTTGCTAGTAACTCCAAGAGGGAGTATTTATGCTCGATAGTGGGTTCATGCCTCCGTGAATCTGGGGGAGTGACAGAAACCTCTAAGGTTATGGATGTGCTGTTGCCACTAGGGATAAAACATTGATGCTATGTCCGAGGATGTAGTTATTGATTACATTACGCACCATACTTAATGCAATTGTCCGTTGTTTGCAACTTAATACTGGAAGGGGTTCGGATGATAACCTGAAGGTGGACTTTTTAGGCATAGATGCATGCTGGATAGCGGTCTATGTACTTTGTCGTAATGCCCAATTAAATCTCACAATACTCATCATATCATGTATATGCATGGTCATGCCCTCTTTATTTGTCAATTGCCCAACTGTAATTTGTTCACCCAACATGCTATTTATATTATGGGAGAGACGCCTCTAGTGAACTGTGGACCCCGGTCCATTCTTTTACATCGAATACAATCTACTGCAATACTTGTTCTACTGTTTTCTGCAAACAATCATCATCCACACTATACGTCTAATCCTTTGTTACAGCAAGCCGGTGAGATTGACAACCTCACTGTTTCGTTGGGGCAAAGTACTTTGGTTGTGTTGTGCAGGTTCCACGTTGGCGCCGGAATCCCTGGTGTTGCGCCGCACTACATCTCGCCGCCATCAACCTTCAACGTGCTTCTTGGCTCCTACTGGTTCGATAAACCTTGGTTTCTTACTGAGGGAAAACTTGCCGCTGTACGCATCACACCTTCCTCTTGGGGTTCCCAACGGTCGCGTGATGTACGCGTATCAAGACTATTTTCTGGCGCCGTTGCCGGGGAGATCAAGACACGCTGCAAGGGGAGTCTCCACATCCCAATCTCTTTACTTTGTTTTTGTCTTGCATTATTTTATTTACTACTTTGTTTGCTGCACTAAATCAAAATACAAAAAAATTAGTTGCTAGCTTTACTTTATTTACTGTCTTGCACTCTATATCAAAAACACAAAAAAATTAGTTACTTGCATTTACTTTATCTAGTTTGCTTTATTTACTGTTGCTAAAATGGGTACTCCTGAAAATACTAAGTTGTGTGACTTCACAACCACAAATAATAATGATTTCTTATGCACACCTATTGCTCTACCTGCTACTACAGCGGAATTCTTTGAAATTAAACCTGCTTTACTGAATCTTGTTATGCGAGAGCAATTTTCTGGTGTTAGTTCTGATGATGCTGCTGCCCATCTCAGTAACTTTGTTGAATTATGTGAAATGCAAAATTATAAGGATGTAGATGGTGACATTATAAAATTAAAATTGTTTCCTTTCTCATTAAGAGGAAGAGCTAAAGATTGGTTGCTATCTCTGCCTAAGAATAGTATTGATTTATGGACTAAATGCAAGGATGCTTTTATTGGTAGATAATATCCCCCTGCTAAAATTATATCTTTGAGGAGTAGCATAATGAATTTTAAACAATTAGATACTGAGCATGTTTCACAAGCATGGGAAAGAATGAAATCTTTGGTTAAAACTTGCCCAACCCATGGACTGACTACTTGGATGATCATCCAAACCTTTTATGCAGGACTGAATTTTTCTTCGCGGAACCTATTGGATTCAACTGCTGGAGGTACCTTTATGTCCATCACTCTTGGCAAAGCAACAAAGCTTCTTGATAATATGATGATTAATTACTCTGAATGGCACACGGAAAGAGCTCCACAAGGTAAGAAGGTAAATTCTGTCGAAGAAACCTCTTCCTTGAGTGATAAGATTGATGCTATTATGTCTATGCTTGTGAATGATAGGACAAATATTGATCCTAATAATGTTCCGTTAGCTTCATTGGTTGCACAAGAAGAACATGTTGATGTAAACTTCATTAAGAATAATAATTTCAACAACAATGCTTATCGGAACAATTCTAGTAACAACTATAGGTCATATCCTTATAATAATGGCAACGGCTATGGTAATTCTTATGGGAATTCTTACAACAATAATAGGAACATACCCCCTGGACTTGAAGCCATGCTTAAAGAATTTATTAGTACACAAACTGCTTTTAACAAATCTGTTGAAGAAAAGTTTGGGAAAATTGATATACTTGCTTCTAAATTCGATAGTCTTGCTGCTGATGTTGATCTTTTGAAATCGAAAGTTATGCCTCATGAAAATCATAATAATAAGATTGTTACTACAGCAAATGCCATCCAAGTTAGAATTAATGAGAATATAAGATTGATGGCCGAATTGCGTGCTAGGTGGGAAAGAGAAGAAAATGAAAAAGAAGATAATATAGCTAAAGTTTGAACTATTACCACCACTAGCAATGCTAATGCTACACATGTTGCTGCACCTCCTACTAATAATGGTAAAAGAATTGGTGTTAGCAATGTTTCCACTTCAAATGCTGAGCGCAAAAAACTGCCTGAAACTGCTAAAACTGCTGAAACTGCCTGTGATAAAACTGCTGAAATTTTTTCCAACATTGGGGATAATGATCCCATTGCTTTAGATTATAATGGTTTGGATTTTGATGATTTTCATATCTCTTAAGTTATAAAGTTCTTACAAAAACTAGCTAAGAGTCCTAATGCTAGTGCTATAAACTTGGCTTTCACGAAACATATTACAAATGCTCTCATAAAAGCTAGAGAAGAGAAACTAGAACGCGAAGCTTCTATTCATAGGAAGCTAGAGGATGGTTGGGAGCCCATCATTAAGATGAAGGTCAATGACTTTGATTGTAATGCTTTATGTGATCTTGGTGCAAGTATTTCTCTTATGCCTAAGAAGATTTATAATATGCTTGACTTGCCACCATTGAAAAATTGTTATTTGGATGTTAATCTTGTTGATCATTCTACAAAGAAACCTTTGGGGAGAGTTGATAATTTTCGCATTACCGTTAACAATAACCTTGTCCCCGTTGATTTTGTTGTCTTGGATATTGAATGCAATGCATCTTGTCCCATTATATTGGGAAGACCTTTTCTTCGAACTCGTTGGTGCTATCATTGATATGAAGGAAGGTAATATTAAATATCAATTTCCTCTCAAGAAAGGTATGGAACACTTCCCTAGAAAGAGAATGAAGTTACCTTTTGATTCTATCATTAGAACAAATTATGATGTTGATGCTTCGTCTCTTGATAATACTTGATATACACTTTCTGCGCCTAGCTGAAAGGCGTTAAAGAAAAGCGCTTATGGGAGACAACCCATATTTTTACTACAGTACTTTTTATTTTATATTTTAGTCTTGGAAGTTGTTACTACTGTAGCAACCTCTCCTTATCTTAGTTTTGTGCATTGTTGTGCCAAGTAAAGTCGTTGATGGTAAGGTTCATACTAGATTTGGATTACTGCGCAGTAACAGATTTCTTTGCTGTCACGAATCTGGGATAAATTATCTGTATGTAACTCAGAAAATTATGCCAATTTACGTGAGTGATCCTCAGATATGTACGCAACTTTCATTCAATTTGATCATTTTCATTTGAGCAAGTCTGGTGCCTCAATAAAATTCGTCTTTACGAACTGTTCTGTTTTGACAGATTCTGCCTTTTATTTCGCATTGCCTGTTTTGCTATGCTTGATGGATTTTTCGATTCCATTGACTTTCAGTAGCTTTGTGCAATGTCCAGAAGTGTTAAGAATGATTATGTCACCTCTGAACATGTAAATTTTAATTGTGCACTAACCCTCTAATGAGTTTGTTTTGAGTTTGGTGTGGAGGAAGTTTTCAAGGATCAAGAGAGGGAGATGATACAACATGATCAAGGAGAGTGAAAGCTCTAAGCTTGGGGATGCCCCGGTGGTTCACCCCTGCATATATCAAGAAGACTCAAGCGTCTAAGCTTGGGGATGCCCAAGGCATCCCGTTCTTCATCGACAACATTATCAGGTTCCTCCCCCGAAACTATATTTTTATTCCATCACATCTTATGTACTTTGCTTGGAGCGTCGGTTTGTTTTTGTTTTTGTTTTTGTTTGAATAAAATGGATCCTAGCATTCTTTGTGTGGGAGAGAGACACGCTCCGCTGTTGCATATGGACAAATATGTCCTTAGGCCTTACTCATAGTATTCATGGCGAAGTTTCTTCTTCGTTAAATTGTTATATGGTTGGAATTGGAAAATGAAACATGTAGTAATTGCTATAATGTCTTGGATAATGTGATACTTGGCAATTGTTGTGCTCATGTTTAAGCTCTTGCATCATATACTTTGCACCCATTAATGAAGAAATACATAGAGCTTGCTAAAATTTGGTTTGCATAATTGGTCTCTCTAAGGTCTAGATAATTTCTAGTATTGAGTTTGAACAACAAGGAAGACGGTGTAGAGTCTTATAATGTTTACAATATGTTTTTTATGTGAGTTTTGCTGCACCGGTTCATCCTTGTGTTTGTTTCAAATAAACCTTACTAGCCTAAACCTTGTATCGAGAGGGAATACCTCTCATGCATCCAAATCCTTGAGCCAACCACTATGCCATTTGTGTCCACCATACCTACCTACTACATGGTATTTCTCCGCCATTCCAAAGTAAATTGCTTGAGTGCTACCTTTAAAATTTCCATTCTTTACCTTTGCAATATATAGATCATGGGACAAATAGCCTAAAAACTATTGTGGTATTGAATATGTACTTATGCACTTTATCTCTTATTAAGTTGCTTGTTGTGCGATAACCATGTTCCTGGGGACGCCATCAACTACTCTTTGTTGAATATCATGTGAGTTGCTATGCATGTTCGTCTTGTCTGAAGTAAGGGTGATTTACCACCAAAATGGTTAGAGCATTGCATAATGTTAGAGAAGAACATTGGGCCGCTAACTAAAGCCATGATCCATGGTGGAAGTTTCAGTTTTGGACAAATATCCTCAATCTCATATGAGAAAATTAATTGTTGTTGAATGCTTATGCATAAAAGAGGAGTCCATTATCTGTTTGTCTATGTTGTCCCGGTATGGATGTCTAAGTTGAGAATAATCAATAGCGAGAAATCCGATGCGAGCTTTCTCCTTAGACCTTTGTACGAGCGGCATAGAGGTACCCCTTTGTGACACTTGGTTAAAACATGTGCATTGCGATGATAATCCAGGTAATCCGAGCTAATTAGGACAAGGTGCGGGCACTATTAGTATACTATGCATGAGGCTTGCAACTTGTAAGATATAATTTACATAACACATATGCTTTATTACTACCGTTGACAAAATAGTTTCTTGTTTTCAAAATCAAAGCTCTAGCACAAATATAGCAATCGATGCTTTCCTCTTTGAAGGACCTTTCTTTTACTTTTATGTTGAGTCAGTTCACGTATCTCTCTCCACCTCAAGAAGCAAACACTTGTGTGAACTGTACATTGATTCCTACATACTTGCATATTGCACTTGTTATATTACTTTGCATTGACAATTATCCATGAGATATACATGTTATAAGTTGAAAGCAACCGCTGAAACTTCATCTTCCTTTGTGTTGCTTCAATACCTCTACTTTGAATTATTGCTTTATGAGTTAACTCTTATGCAAGACTTATTGATGCTTGTCTTGAAAGTACTATTCATGAAAAGTCTTTGCTACATGATTCAGTTGTTTACTCATGTCATTTCCATTGTTTTGATCGCTGCATTCATTACATATGCTTACGTATGATCAAAGTTATGATGGCATGTCACTCCAGAAATTATCTTTGTTATCATTTACCTGCTCGGGACGAGCAGAAACTAAGCTTGGGGATGCTGATATGTCTCCAACGTATCGATAATTTCTTATGTTCCATGCCACATTATTGATGATATCTACATGTTTTATGCATACTTTATGTCATATTTATGCATTTTCTGGAACTAACCTATTAACGAGATGCCGAAGAGCCGCTTGTCGTTTTCGCTGTTTTTGGTTTCAGAAATCCTAGTAAGGAAATATTCTCGGAATTGGACGAAATCAACGCCCAGGGGCCTATTTTGCCACGAAGCTTCCAGAAGACCGAAGAGGAGACGAAGTGGGGCCACGAGGTGGCCAGACAGCAGGGCGGCGTGGCCCAGGTCTTGGCCGCGCGGCCCTGGCGTCTGGGCCCCTCGTGACGCCCCTGACCTACCCTTCCGCCTACAAATAGCCTTCATCGCGAAACCCCCAGTACCGAGAGCCACGATACGGAAAACCTTATGTGCTTCATTGTCGGATCTTGTGAGCTGCCTAACATGATCAAGATCATCTATCTGTAATACTATATGTTGTGTTTGTTGGGATCCGATGGATAGAGAATACTATGTTATGTTGATTATCAATTTATACCTATGTGTTGTTTATGATCTTGCATGCTCTCCGTTGTTAGTAGAGGCTCTGGCCAAGTTTTTGCTAGTAACTCCAAGAGGGAGTATTTATGCTCGATAGTGGGTTTATGCCTCCGTGAATCTGGGGGAGTGACAGAAACCTCTAAGGTTATGGATGTGCTGTTGCCACTAGGGATAAAACATTGATGCTATGTCCGAGGATGTAGTTATTGATTACATTACGCACCATACTTAATGCAATTGTCTCGTTGTTTGCAACTTAATACCGGAAGGGGTTCGGATGATAACCCGAAGGTGGACTTTTTAGGCATAGATGCATGCTGGATAGCGGTCTATGTACTTTGTCGTAATGCCCAATTAAATCTCACAATACTCATCATATCATGTATGTGCATGGTCATGCCCTCTTTATTTGTCAATTACCCAACTGTAATTTGTTCACCCAACATGCTATTTATATTATGGGAGAGACGCCTCTAGTGAACTGTGGACCCCGGTCCATTCTTTTACATCGAATACAATCTACTGCAATACTTGTTCTATTGTTGTCTGCAAACAATCATCATCCACACTATACGTCTAATCCTTTGTTACAGCAAGCCGGTGAGATTGACAACCTCACTGTTTCGTTGGGGCAAAGTACTTTGGTTGTGTTGTGCAGGTTCCACGTTGGCGCCGGAATCCCTAGTGTTGCGCCGCACTACATCTCGCCGCCATCAACCTTCAACGTGCTTCTTGGCTCCTACTGGTTCTATAAACCTTGGTTTCTTACTGAGGAAAAACTTGCCGCTGTACGCATCACACCTTCCTCTTGGGGTTCCCAACGGTCGCGTGCTGTACGCGTATCAGCCGATGATGCTTGCGGAGCCATAGTCGGAGTAGAGCTCCACATGTTCCTCCACATCCGCGGTGCTTGAAGAGGTATCCTCCTCGAAGTGCTCCGTGTACTCCTCCGTATCTTCTTCGTCGCTATACATGTTAGCACGACAAGATCTATATGGTGTATGTTAGTGGAAGAACACTACCTCACAACCTTACCGTGGTATGACAAGACTGGGGTGATCGAACAAACCGAAAGCAAAAACAATTGTATCGGGCACTCACACAAAGACACACGCAAAAGCTAGCAAATATGGTGTTAGGTGAGTATGGTGTAAAGCCAAAAGACGAAATCCGAAATCAAGTGTATTGTCAAGAGTGGGTGAAATCCAAAAATCAAATGTCAAAGCGATGATCACTATAAACATGGAAAATGTGTGGAACGCACACACGAGATGAACGGGGTTAGTGCGACCAAGGAATGAGTGGAAAAGTGTAAGAACCAAAAAGCAAGGGTGCTCGGTGTCACACTAACACAAGGAGAGGCAAAGCTTTGGTTGCAAATGAAGAGACAACAAGATTCACACGTAGCCTCTCTTCTCTTTTCTCTCTTTTGCTTAAAAGCTTTTTCTCTTTTGTATTTGGTGGCACTTGACACTCTTTGGTATTTGTATGTATGGGGCACTTGCACTCTTTTGCTCTTTTGTGTTTTGGCGGCTTTTTCTCGCACTATGTTAGAATTAGCTCGCTTTTGCTATTTTGCCACACGAGTTTTGCTTAGAAGCTTGACTCCACACACACACCTCACAATCGGGGCCACGTGCAATGTCTCGCAACACTTGATAAGCAATGCAATAGGATAGATTGCAAAAGAAGAGGGGTTACAAGGGTAATGCAAGTTATTCCTAAGAGGTGTAGGCGGTGATGAACACACAACATGCGATGATGGCGGTGATGTCAAGAGTACGATTGCAAGTTCGGGGTGCCGAGGATGTCGTCGCTTGCTTCGTAGTTGCGGGTTAGTTTCACAAACAAGGCACTCAAACCGAAACAAGCAAACACAAGTTAGCGGATAAGATGGGTCAAAGTAGCTTGGCGGTGGTGGCGTTGGTATGCCGGTGGTGGGTGGTGTCGATGCTCTTGCGGTTGCGGCGGTGGTTATGGGGCCGCGGTGGTGTTTACCGGTGGTTTGTGGGAGTGACGGAGCTTGCCGGCGGAGGAGAGGGGTGGTGTTGGTCGGCGGCGGTGGTGGAAGTGGTGGCGCCCGGCCTGGGGCCCGGTTGATCGGCTCCTGGGCCGGCTGGGCCGGTCTGCTGCACGGTTGACCGGGTTTTGGGCCGGTTTGCGTTTCTGTCTCATGTTCTTGAGCAAAAACCAAGAAAATCGACCCAAATCGAAGGGAAACGATGGAATTGGGGGCTAAAAGTTGGGGAAATAGTAGATCAAGCACAATAACATCAAATCCATGGACCAAAACCACTCAAAATGCAACCAAATCGCAGATCCGTCAAAAGGCAATATAGGGCTATTTTTTTGGGAAATTTTTCAGAGATGAAATTAGGTGGGTGGGGGGTCAAATCCGCGGAAACCAAAGGCTGCTGATACCATATGATGAGGTCTAAGACCCCGTTTGAGGCCCAATCTCGCGATTGACCCGAAATCCAAAGGGGAAAGAGAGGGAGAGCGCGAAGAACACGACGAACACGAAGAACACGAGGAACTCACGCACGCACACCAACCCGATACAATCGATACTTACCCCCGTGGCTCGATGGACCATGCCAATAGAATCAACCCGGAAGAGACGCGCGGTAGAATTCCGAGGTGAGAGATCGGTGAGGGAGATGAATCAAGGAGTGGGAGAGAGAGTGGGTAGCACTAGAATCTCACACACCAAATCCATACATCCAACAAGGGTAGCCTTGATACAAAGGGGATCTAACCCTAGGGAGACAAAGCTCAAATCCATATTTAAGCCTAAATCTTGTCTAAGGAGTAAAGGGGACGACCTAGGTGCTTATATAGAGGTACAAGGCGACTTTGGTCGAACATGTATGCGGTGGACCGACTCGGGCAGTTCCGGTCGAGTCGAACCCGTGAAATCCGGTCCAGGGGCCGGTCCAACCGGACCTGGGACCGGACCATCCGGTCCAAACCGGACCAGGGACCGGGCGGCAACCGGGAACGTCGCAAATGTCCATCCGGTTGGCATCGGTGCGACGCCCGGTTGTCTCCGGGGAGGATCCGGCCCAGAACCCGGTCTGACCGGCCCTAGGTCCGGCCGGGCCGGTCTGGGGCCCGGTTGGCCGGACCCTGGGCCGGCTGGCCCTCGTCCTCCCGCCTCTTCTTCCTCTTCCTTCTTCTCTTCTTTCCTTCTTCTTCTTCTTCTTCTTCTTCTTCTTCTTCTTCTTCTTCTTCTTCTCTCTTCCTTGCACCATGGGAGTTCCTTCTCTCTTGGTCCTTGTCGACGCCGGCACCTATAGACACCATGATGATAGGCATGAGGTAGCATACCATTCAAGTTGGTGTAGAGGTCGACCATAGAGAAGATAGGGTTCACCATGACATATATGGCGGGGTTTTGCATTGTTGGTCCACTTGGGGGACTCCTTGGCCATGGTTTAGTGTCATGTATGGCGGGGTTTTGCGTTGTTGGTCCACTTGGGGGACTCCTTGGCCATGGTGTAGCGTCGATGATAGGCGGGGCTACATCAATGGGTGCAGTATTATTGTTTCTTTGATTCTTGCCCTGGTGATCATACCTTCTCCATGTTTTCTAGGAAAAATTTGCAGGTTGACAAGATAAAGCGTTGGCTGATGGACTGACATACGAGGTAATGAAAAGTTCGCCTTCCTTATGTTAGACGCATATCATACACATGCAAAAATTAACACAACTTTGAGCTAAGCATAGCCATTGGGCTTTCAAAGCACGAGGTTCCAAGCATATTCTTCTTTACTAATGTGCATATCTGAGTATCTCTTTTACAGTGAACAAAGGCTTGCGTATCTGCATTCTTTGCTTCTAATGTATAACTAGATGACACTCTTAACTTCTTTTAGGTATAGATATATATTTATAGGACTTCATATTTAAAATATGCAACAATGCAAAGTGATAAGCAAGCTATATTGTCGATTACGAGTTGAGAGAACACTTCATTTGGATCAGAACGAGGAGGAATCAATCCCGGTACAAGGTCTCGAATTTGTGATGCCTTCTTCCAAAGTTCTTCCACGGAAAGGATCAATCATCTTAGTATTATTTTTATTTTGTTCTTTTTTCTTTGTTCTGAGATTTACAAATACACTTTGTTTCCATCTTTCTTCATTTAGTGTGAGAACTGTTGGTATGAGTACCATCTACAAGCATATAATTCAACCCATTTATTGTTGGTATGAGTACTTGGTACTGCCATCTTGCTGTCCACCTACTGAACGGGTATGGGAACTTCATCCATAGTGACCATGTCCCCTCTAGATTATATTTTAACTTTCATGTATCGTAAATTCCTTGCAATATTCTACGAACATGAAATAGGCATTTTATTTGAATATTTTACTGACGTCCAAAGGCTGTTCCGATCTATAGCAGTTCACAATTCGTAACCATAGTTTACTGTTTTAGAAATAAGTATAATGGGTTTTTATTTTGCTTGCAGATTCTACCAGTAGCTTCACTGCCGCTGGCCCGCTTGCCGCTGGCCCGTTGCCGATGTTCCCAGTTGGCCACACCCCCAAACAACAGCAGCACAAGTACAGCTGATGGATCGGCTAGATATGTCTGTTCTAACCAATGAAGGCTTCAGGTGGTTCAGTAATGCTGAAAAAGGATGGTATGTTGCTTCTTTTTGTTTTCAGTTGTTTGGAATAATACATGTACCACATATTTGCAACCCTGGGATTTAAAAGATATAGAGTTTGTACCATGTTATTTTGTACAATGAATACTAAATTGAGTGTTCCCGTTCTTTTCCACATATGTATGAATGCTTGGTTTTTGCACATGTGTTATGTTGAAATTGCAGTGTCATTGATAAGATTGGAGGCAAGGTATAAATGATGCTTCATTGCTTAAAGTCTACTATTATATACTTTTTCCTGTAGAACCCAGTTTTCTGTAATGCACGACCTACTTTTTAGCCACTTTAAGCATGTTTAATGTCTTCAATTTATACCACCCCATTGGTGAGAACCAACGAGCATGTTTAAGCAAATCCCCCAAATTCTTATTCATGTGCTCAGTTATGTTATAAGTTATAATACAGTGAAAAGAGCTTGTTATAAGTTTGTGTATCATAGTTGCTTCACTTGTGCATACAAAACCTTAGACTTGCTTGAATTGTAAATTGAACATTACAGATCAGTCTGCTTGAAACACTGAAACTCCAGAAAGCTTTTGACCTACTGAATTTGTAAATGCGAATGTTAAACGCTTTTCTTTACGTTATTGCTGCAATTGGATTATTTTCGCAATCGGTAATATATCTACTTCCCTGATATAACAAACGTACCTACTTTTGTCATGTTTGCTCTGTTTATTCTAGATCTGATGGCAGTGTGCTGACATTGGAGGAACAAGCATCGTCGAAACAAGAGAGGAAGACAAGATGGAAGCCAGTTAGATGAACCCTGTTATATGAACCTTCTAATGGTTTCAAACCTTGTTGTTCATGATGTGGAGATGAACCCTGTTGGTCATGTAAGTTAGATGCCTAGATTGTGAACCCTTGAATGTTTCAAAATGTTGTTTTCAGACCAAGATTGGTTGGAAATATTGGTTTTAAACATTACTTGACTTCTTGAGTATGATGTATGCTTCATTGCTAGATTGCTTGAATGTTTGCAGGCAGTATAACAACTATAAAAATGCCCAAGAAATAATCAGCGGTACCAGAATTAAAAGCCTGAAAAAGTAATCGGAGGTATCCTCTAAAAGTGCCATCAAAAAGTTTGGATGACATTTCTGGAAAAGTGCCGTTAAAGATATTTCACGGCAATCTTCGGAAAAGTGCTAGCAAAAAGATTCCGCGGCATCTCCAAAAAGTGCTGGCAAAAACCTTCCACGGCACAGACCAAAAGTGCCGGCAAAACTCTTAACAGGCACAAACTAAACTTCCTGAAATAGCTATTACTGGCATCCGTCCTTGTGCCTTATACATATGTCGGCATTTCTCGAAAAGTGCCGGCAAAGACCTACCTCGACTGGAATAAATGCAGCACTTTTTTTGTGCCTTGAAAAAACTTTGCCGGCACTTTTGGTGCCTTTGCCGACACTTTTTTGTGCTGGCAATCTGGGTACGTGACGTAGTGACTTCTGCCTCGTCTACCCCGGCCTTCCCTTCGTCCTCGTCGCCGGCGAGCTCCTCTGCCTCCTCTTCCTCGTCGTCGAGCACCCCTGGGTGAGCAACATCAACACCACACCTCCCTCACCTCTACATGGTTGCTGCATCGTCGCATGGACTAGAGATCAGATACGGTTTTGAAAACGAAAATGAAAAGGGGCAGTTTTTATTCTGTTTCGTGGTGTCACCTTCCGACGAAGATCCCCGGCAAACCAGACCACCTCAGCACGCGAGTCTTGCACTGTTGGATGCACAACATTGCCCTATTTCTGTTGATCCTTGAATCTCAAAAAACGGTGCAGTATCGGCGACGCCATCGTCGACCAAAGTTCGGTCCAGAAAACAGTTTCAGTTTTCAGATTCAGTTTCGCTGTGTCGTCGTCCCGTTTTCCGGCGAGCTTTGCCGCCGTTTCCGTGCACCGTTTCCACCCAAACCACCTCCATTCGTTTCACGTCACTTTTAGCTTGCTCGAATACTCAATAACCACGCTATATCTTCAACGTTTCGCTCGCCATTGTCGTCCAAAAACGAGCACAGCAGCTGTCCTGTTTTCAGTTGCAAGTGTCAAAATTCAGTTAACTTCCGCGCCATACTATAGTTCGTCTGCACCCCTTTATCTATCAAATCTGAGCACACAGCCCACTTTTCCTACCCCTTCTATCACCTTGCGCAGCCCTGAGTTCGAATCCCCTGTCGCGCATATGAAACCCCTTTTTCTTGCATCCATCCACGCTGGAGCTGACATGGCGTGGAGCCCCACCTGTCTGTGACTCTGGCTAGCTTGAGCTCGGTACAAAACGTTTCCCGCTAATTTCAAACCCAGTTTTCAAAATTCCACACAATCAGATGGTTTTGCATTTGTTTCATAACTAGATGACCCATTGCGCTATCGCGCAAGTGCAAATGAAAGCGTATTAATATGCCAATGGATGCCAACATATAGGATAGTAATTTAATAAATAATTTATTTCTGTGCTTAAATCTATATTTTTGGTGATGGTTCATGTCTTGACTTGTTATATAAGCATCAAATATGGCATTTATTTCTTATCCCTCTAAATTTTACAGAATTATACAGGATGTTTCATACGAAAATAGGTGTAAGATGATCTTTCATGTATTGGTCATTCAAAGTTAATGCGGAGAGCATCCACGGTTCTATTAGATTCGCCTTCCATTTTTTGCCACGAGATGTTTTTTCCCATTTTATGCTATTGCCCATTGATATTAAATATTTCACAATTTCTATAACTTGTCAGGCTTTAACGAAACCACATTGGTAAGCAACATATATGCTATAAAACTAAATCATCAATCTATCACGTGGATCTCTGCACGTTATGAAGTTCTGTCCGAAATAAACAATGACTAAACCGAAATAAACAATAAATTCCGGTAGTCACAAAACCGTACATCTTCCTCAAAATCACGCAGGGAAATATTCATTTGCAAGAGCACAAAACTCAGCATTGATTCAGGATGGAAAACCGTGCATCTCCCTCAAATCACGCCTAGGATAAACAACCATGCCAAGATGTACCTGCCATTTTGATTCAAGATGTACATGCCAAGCTAGGTACATCCCATTGTCAAAACCAAAATCTCAGCCAAAAATGGACCCGTAGTCATTAATTACAAGTAACTTCCACACAGAGGAAAACCGTGACAAACTTAACTATTCTGCAAACAACATTTTTTACTACTGTGGTAAACAATAGAAGATAATGCCTGAAACATCAGGAGATAGTTAAGTTTGTGCTAAATAAGAGAGAACTACAGTTTAGAGAATACCACATGCACAAACATGGAATCCCTTTTCTTTATAGAGCATGGGAAGGGCATATACCATCTTGTTTATAGAAGGTCTGCCAGCAAAAATACTATCTGAAGATCAACAAGCAAAATCAAAAGGGACAGTACATATGATAAGCTACCAAGCAAGATCATCTATCTTCTCTAACTGAACACTATTCCATCTAGCCTGGGCATTGTAGTAGATGATTCGATAGTGCACAAAAATCTGAAACTCGTACATTAGCAGCCTTGGGATAAAAATAGAGGATATGACCATATAATTCTGAAACTCATACCAGTTTACATCTTCTCTGAAATTTAACAACCTTACAAGTTCTGATTCCTGAACACTACAACTCGACTGACTACAAAATCCGGTCGAATCTGATCGATCTCGAGCGAAATCTCAAGCGCACGCCGCCCTGCGATGGTGGCAGTATCAGCCTGCCCAAGGTTGCAGGCGGCGTTGAAGCAGCCTTGCGGCTGTCTCGTCTCCAAGGAGTACGTCCTGAGTCACGTCTTCTCATCTATGGAACTAAAAAATGGAAACATCTAACCTTAGATGCATGCTACATATCAGCCATTTGATTTTGTGCTCAGGTTCCTTATATGTTAAATACACTGTAATAAATACCGTCAGGTAACTTTTGCTGAAGAAATATCAGTTCATGCACAACTTAGGTATG
Source organism: Lolium rigidum (assembly GCF_022539505.1). Classification (NCBI taxonomy): domain Eukaryota; kingdom Viridiplantae; phylum Streptophyta; class Magnoliopsida; order Poales; family Poaceae; genus Lolium; species Lolium rigidum. Next base: position 235,028,791 of record NC_061513.1, read on the forward strand.
AACTGTAATATATATAACACTGACAGATATACATATATAACACTGACAGATATACATACTTTTGAGGCACTGTCATACCAGTATTTTTCCTCGAGAACACCTAATGCAGCATGAGGACCTGAAACATAAGTTAGTGAGCACAACAAGCAGGTCTTATTACACACAAAATATGAAAGTTAATAATTCTGTCAGGACATTCAATCAAGGACGTACCGTAGTACAATAATGTGCATTTGACGGAGTGCCATTTATAAATTATGCTGCATCTTAAAATTCCGAAGGGTTAATTCATGATCAAACACAAATTGTTCATTGAACCTAACATAGATGACCTGGTGCACCCCGGCGGCCGGCGCACAGGCAAATGCAAGATATTACTATAACCATATGTTTTACGATGTTTATGTTTGTTTAGTTGTCCAAGAATTCAGTAGGTCTTTGAGAGCCCTTAAGCCCATATAGGCAATATTTTTTAAAGAACATAAAAACATAAGTTTTAGTCGACTGATGTCTGTTTAGTTTTCCAAGAATTCAGTATGTCTTTGACAGCCCTTAAGCTTGTATAAGCAATCCTTTTAAAAGAAAATAAAAAAAAACTTTCAAAGACAGATAACACATGTACAACACAGGAGCAACATTTGTTGCATCCAACAATTTGTTCATAGAAAAGAGAAATAAATGTGTATAAATATCATATTTTTTGGGTACAATCAACACATACAATAAGTACACTTGAAGTAGTGACATTTCCTTCAATAAGAATATAGCAGGATCCTCACTAAGAATCAAAGAACAAATGCGCGCAGGCCACACCAAGTGGTCCTGATCATACTTGCATACCAAAATTGGAATTACACAAACAGAGAAATCATTTGACTTATTTGTTCACACAAGATATTAGACCTACAATCAGGCCACTAAGACTGTAACTTCCAATATATTTATACTGACCAAAAATAGGATTACAAGTAAAAAAAGCAAGGGGGAAATATCCATCACCAATTTGAGCAACCTTTTCAGTCATGACCAATTGACCATTCCAAAAAGACGATCATATATGTGAATGCCAGGTCATACATTAATGTATAATATATCCATCAGGGCTTCAACAACATGCTTGCAAATATATTTCTCAGAATTACATTACTAAGATGTAATGGTGTTACAGTATGACTTGCGTCATTGCCTTTCTTAAGTATAATTAGGAGTAAATCACATGTGTAAGCACCCCAAAAATCACATTTATTTATGTATTTCGTAGGAACTCACCTTCTTTTGAGATTCCTAGGATCAAGTTTTCATCTTTGGGATCCCCATAGCTCATCATGAGTTCATGACACCGGAACACCTAAATGCCCTTTATGATGCAAGAATGGTGTTTGCGGGCAGCTGGCATGAATGATAAACCTCAAATGGTAAGATTCTTTACCAGATTGATAAACCATGAGTAAAACATGAAATAAGAAACCACAAGGAGAAACCTAAGTACTACTCCCTCCGTTCCAAAATGTAAGACGTTTTGGGATGGTCCCGACCAGGTGAAAATGCTGCGAAAAGACATCGCTACCCTTAATTGCCTCATTATGAATCCCGACGTTGTCTTCCTCGATCTCAATCCCGACCCCAGCATCATCATCCCGATTCCAGAGAGGATGACGAGGACGAACAAAATGAGTAGAGAGTATATCGGTACTCTTACAATTCTACCACATATACTCTCTACTCATTCTGTAAAACAAAAAATGATAGAGGCAAATTGACCATAGTCCCATATCTGATTCAGTCCATAGTACCTGAAGCTAGTAAGAGTACCGATTCTAAATGAATATTGATACAATAGTTGTATTCCTTTAGGATAGCACCCAACAAATAGCATTAAATGAATTTTAAAGCTATGAGAACGTGAGCTAAAGATATATGGATCATTTTAATAAATAAATTTTCCTTAAAAGGCTGCTCTTCAAATAGAACTTTTTTTAGGTCCGGTATCTTACAGAACCATCAATGTATAGGAAGTATGGGAGGCTTTTCAAGTATTTCAAAATGCAACTGGTCTGAATACAGTTTGCGTTGGCACTTTGTTGAGATAAATAAACTAAAAAAATTGAAGAAGAAAAGACAGAGAAAATAACCTGAAGGACCAAGTGTGCACAGCTAAGAAACCTTGCAAATTCTAGTGCAGACACATAATGAGCTGTGAAACGGTTCACCAATGTGCTCAAAACATATGCAAACAAAATTTAGATATATATGACCATTCAACTCTGCAAAGAAGGGATTAGGGATGTTTTACTGATATAGTCGTTACCTTTGTTCTGCATCAAGCACAACTGGAACAGCAGGGAAGAAGTTTCCAAGTTCATGGCACCATCGTCTACCAAACTTGTCCCCTCCCGCAGCTGTTATCGAAGGATGATATCAGCATCCTATTTCTCTGACATGGAACAAATATTACATATTCATAATTCAGTACAAACGGTCTCAGTAATCAAATCTCAGGCACAAATATATCGTCAACCAAAGCAAGGAAAATCATACATATATCGATGATATCATAAAACCACATGAGCAACATAAATACGGAAGCTTACCCGCGAATTATTTTTTTCCTGATGCATCCTTCAAAAGAAGTCCAGGCAGACCAACACCCATGAATGAAGATGAACCTAGTCCTGGTGATTAAAGAGTAGAATGTCACGCAACTAATGTGAGAAAGAAAAGGCAGTCTATGCAAGGCCAAATACAGCTCGGTCACCAATAATTCAAAGAAGTTGCATAATACTGATACTGCTCTCATGATACAGTTTGACAAGCATCAAGCTCGATGAAATCGAAGGTCGGTAACTATTTAAACAACCAAATACTTCAAACTCAGACTCCAAATACATCAAACTCTGGACTCCACTTAACCAATAAGAACACAATGTACAACTGCTGATCAATTATTTCAGTTGCTCACAGGTACACATATAATTACTGAACTATGATGTGTTAAACAAATCATGGCATCTACTTTCAAGATAATAATTGATGATGTATCTATTCATGCATTTTAAATGTTGAGCCTATTATTAAGAAATTCCATCATACAATTTATACCTAAGCATATAATGTAGGCAACGGTGAGCCTTCTTGCTAGATCATGAACTTTTCATGCTGTCTGGGAATAAGCATGAACAAAATTATTTAAACACTTCACCTAACATCAGACCACTCGATGTGGTAAGAAATCAACAAAAGAACCGACTCCAGAGAATGAACTTATCACTGCCATTGACTGGTTCTTTCTCAAGTTGCCATGCAGGCGCAAAATAAAATTCCAATACACATCTATTAGGAAATGTTTATGCATTAGAGCTAAGAGCTCTAGAACCGTTTATACACAATGGAGTATTCCTCTTTGCGTATAGAAACCGTTACTTCAGTATTCTCTACAGCAATGTTTGGAGGTATAAAGAGATAGAAACAAACAATACCTTCAATAGTCTTTTGCACTGATAACTTCAGAGGCCGTAAAGTTTGTCCATATCTCTGAAGTGTAGAAAGCACACATTATGGATTTCCATTGTATTTGTCAATATCTAAAATGATTAAACCAAAATAGTTCCCTGGAACAAAAAGATACAGTTTCTTTAGCTACAGCCCAACTAATCAGAACACATAAAGAAAATCTACAAGTTTCTTGGAAATTAGTTGTGCATAGAAACATTTACAACATACCCAGGGAGGCGTAGGCGAGGGAGAAAGAGGCTCAGATGCCGGTGCAGAGAGGACGACGAGGACGAACAAAATGATGTGATGACCTCTGGTCCTGGGGCATCAGTAATAGATATGGCAGCAACCAGGCTATATAGCACTCAGGTCTATTCTCATACTTTCAGACCTTGGCTTGCAAATGGGTTTCAGTTATGTAAATCTACAACATGAACAATAACAATTGCTCAATTAGCAAAGGGCAGCATGACATAGAACAATTCGAAAACCCAAACAGCTAAAACCAATAAATCTCTGTTATCTGAACTACAATTTCTCCTTTTTTTCTTGAACCTGCATCAACAATTCATGATTTGTAAAAGTTGAAGCGGCAAGGGGAAGAAAATACCAAAAAAAGCCGAAAAGGGGAACAAAACACTACATACACCGGGGAAGTTGCTGAAGCTGGCTGTAAATCACATGGCTTGCCTAGATCAATCCATCCCCAGATCCTTCTTGGAATTTCATCAACCGCCTTGTAGGCATAGAAAAAACAAATCTGCACAAACAAAGATTAGAAGCTATGGGCGCAAGGTACTTGAAGAACGAGGCAGATATCATGAAAAGGAGAGAAGTGTGTGCACCTTCTTGAGAGGGCCAAATATGGCAAGATTAGGCGGATGTTCTGCACCGACCCAGCTCATGACCCTAATGGAAGAAATATACACACTTTCTAATTGGTAGTTTTCAATTGATGAACAGATAAGAAATTGACGGGTCTCCTCTTGATGCTCTCACCAGTTGGCTCTTGATGCTCTCACCTGTTGGCTCTGCAACAAAACCACACACTAACATGTCAAATTGAAACGAATCCTTCTAACAATCAAGAACTCGGGAGAAGGGAAGGTGTCAATTGTCTACCTTGCCGCTTGACCACCAGCCTTGCCACTAGTGGGAAGAAGGAGCTCAGCTGATGAGGCCAATGGGAAGAGGGAGATGATATTGTGCCTCATCTTCGTGAGCCACAATCCTAGGTCGTGGATCTGCTGCTTTTCTCTGCTCTTGTGGCTTCCCACGATGCACCGCAATCCAAGGGACAACTGTGGGGGCGCGAGAGCTGCGTCCCTCCCACATCCTCGTGGCCGCCAACCGCCTCTGTCCCCCGTCTCATGCTTTGAGGCTCAGCGGTGTGCTGCCTCCACACTGCCTCCTTTGCACACAAGAATCAGCTCCTGGAGGGGAAACGAGATGAGGGGCAGATTTGCAAGGAGATGAGGCGGAGGACTGAGAGAGGAGAGGACGCACCAGATTGGGACAAGAAATGAGAGATATGAGCGACGAGGAGAATGTGAACAAGAGAGAGAGAGAGAGAGAGAGAGAGAGAGAGAGAGATAGAGAGAGAGAGAGAGAGAGAGAGAGAGAGAGAGAGAGAGAGAGAGAGAGAGAGAGAGAGAGAGAGGATGGGGGACGGGATGAACTTGCCTGGTACCATCATCGCCACCATCGTCGATGGCGCGCTCAGCACGGAGCTCACCCGGCGACTGGATCCGAGGTGGGGAGTCGGGGGAGGAGCAGGTCGTCGAGGAAGTCACGAAGACGACGGAGGAAGGAGTAGGAGAGGCGACCACCGATCCATGTCCTGCTCGCCGCCGCCCCGTTCCATTTCGGCCGCCGCCCCGTTCCATTCCAGCCGCCGCCGGTCTCTTGCGGTTCCTCTAGATGCGCTGCAAGGAGGCGTCTGATTGGGGAGTTGAGAGGGGGCGGGGATTGGGGGAAGAGCCAATCCCGATCTAGGGTTTTCACAGCTCAATTGAGCATCGACTGAAACGAGCGACGCGGACGACTGCTGATGGCTGCCTCCGACTGCCGGACCCCGCACACAGATGGGCCCACATGTCATAGACCTGCTTGGAAGACAAAGGAGTGAGAAAAAAATCACCACATCCGACGGTCAGAGTGAAAAGCGGGAGGGTAGGCAGTGAAACGTGCGGACACGATCGATTTGCCCCTCTCAGGTGCCTTGCATGCCCGAGTAGTCTAGCATCATTTATAGGAGAAATTCCACTTTTACAAATCCAAATCAAACAAACTTTATGTCCATTTTGATCAGAAAAATATGAGGAACATGATTATGCCATCCATTCATCTGTTTGCATCTCACATCATGTCGCGCGTTGATAGTCGTGCATGTTCACCTAACATACATGCGGAATATTTCGGATATCCAACTAGGATTTCCCCGCTTCGGATATCCCCATCATTTTCCTCATGTTTTTCTGATCAAAATGAACATAAAGTTTGTTTGATTTGGATTTGTAAAAGTGGAATTACGAAACAAATGCAAAACCATCTGATTGTGTGGAATTTTGAAAACTGGGTTTGAATTGGCGGCAAACGTTTTGTACCGAGCTGAAGCTAGCCAGGGTCACAGATAGGTGGGGCTCCACGCCTCAGCTCCAGCGTGGATGGATGCAAAAAACGGGTTTTCGAACTCGGGGCTGCACAAGGTGATACAAGGGGTAGAACAAGTGGGCTGCGTGCTCGGATTTGATAGATAAAGGGGTGCAGACAAGGTATAGTGTGGCGCGGAAGTTAACTGAATTTTAACACTTGCAACTGAAAACAGGACAGCTGCTGTGCTCGTTTTTGGACGACAATGGCGAGCGAAAGGTTGAAGATATAGCGTGGTTATTGAGCATTTGAGCAAGCTGAAAGTGCCGTGAAACTGAATCTGAAAACTGAAACTGTTTTCTGGACCGAACTTTGGTCGACGATGGCGTCGCGGATACTGCACCGTTTTGGGAGATTCAAGGATCAACAGAAATAGGGTGATGTTGTGCATCCAACAGTGCAAGAATCGCGTGCTGAGGTGGTCTGGTCCGCCGGGGATCTTCGTCGGAAGGTGACACCACGAAACAGAACAAAAACTGCACCTTTTCATTTTCGTTTTCAAAACCGTATTAACTAAATAGATTAAGGCCGTTGCAATCGCTGGCTTCCCAGAGTTTTGCCGGTGCCGTGTGGGCCATCGTAGCGTACGCCTGCTGGAGCGGACCAGCCCACCGCCCACCGCTCACACGCCCAGCGGACCCCCTGCCCTCTCGCTCCTTTTTCTTTCTCGCAACCGAGATGCAGCGTAGCCGCCGCCTAGGGTTAGCAAGCGCCGCCGTGCATCCGCCCGTAAGGTTCTGCCGCCGCACCCCCGTGTCCCGCCTCTTCGGCTCCGCGCCTCCTCCTGCCCGCCGCCTCGGTTCCCCACCGACAGGCTGACGAGCGACGAGGTGCGGCCCTGATCCTCGGCCGATTGCAAGTTGGTGCGCACGAGCTAGCCCTCCCGCACCTCGCCTGCAGGCAGGGCGTGCAAGCTCATCGACCTACGCCATGGACGATCCCAGCGGAACGGCATCTCAATTTTTGTTTGCGTGCTTGGACTTCGCTTTTGCGGGCTGTGTGGCCGACGAGAACATGTAACTTTCACGAGAGCCTCTTCTGGTGGTTGGCTGCTTACAAGTATTCTGCAGTTTCAGCAGGTACTGCGTGTTCAGGCATATGTAAGGGGGTGGTGTTGTTGAGGACAGTATTCATGCGTGTATGGAAATTGCTATGTACAAAATATTATCTACATACTGACCTGCTATTTCTCTTTAAAATTTTCAGTTAACATGATCGCTTGAGCCAGGTTTACTATGGACAAGGATTGGTGGGTGCGAGGCTCCTGAACCATTCATGAGTAAGCACAGCAGGCTGCGTGTGTGCTCGCTTTCAACGTCCATGCAGCCAAAGAAGGTTCATGGTCCATGGTATTTTCTCTCTCTCCAGTGTACTGTATGTGTGTTGCAATTACTTAAATTTGAAAGATTTCTGTGAGGTCCTGCTCTGCAGCATTTCTATTAGCTCCCATATCTGGTGCCTCATGTCCGGCCAGCTTTGCAGCCGTAACGACGCCAAATCTAAGACAAGCAGGAGTTCTCCCTTCACCTCTCTCACCCCCATTGGTGCACACACCTATTCAGTAACATCTTTATAGTTTGTTGATTGGTGTAGGCTGACCCAAATAAGGTGTTGACATACTCATTTGTCTCAGTGTTCCCTAATGCTGCTGCAAGAAGGCATATAGCAGTTGCATTTTCGAAGCTTTGTGTCAAATTTGTGATAGGTTGGGCAAATAACAGAGTAAAGCATATAGTTTTATTTATTCTGTAGCAAGTGTTAGTGCTATGAAATTTAAGGTTCATGAGAAGAACTGATAGATTGTATAAGACCAGACCTTTCATAGTTATATGATTTACTTAAATCTTATATTAGGATTTACTCAGCTAAAACACGGGTGTAGATCCTCTCCATGTGCTAAGATTAGGTTTTTATAGGTCACTTGAGACTTATTCACATGTTGATCTTCTGAAAAAAAGTTCAATGAGACATGAGTCTTTTGAAAAAACAGTTCAATGACATGTTTATTCACTGGTCAATGGCTAATGGTTTATACACTTAATGAGAAAAAACACGCCATGAAAATTTGGGTCCACAATGTCCTAACACATTTATTTATTTTATGTGTTGAACCAGTGTTTATACATATTTACAATATTTACCATGTTTTCTGAAATTTGTGAATTTTTGTCTACAAGCCAGACTGCAGCTTGCTCTACAGATGAACTGCACTACCTGTTTTCATCTTACATATGTGAGTTGCTTCTTACTGAAACTAATTTTACATCTGTATATTATTATTAAGTGGTGCCTACTAACCATTCATAGAGTTACTATATTCAGTCACCTTGCTCATTATTCTCCCAGCAGTTTTAGAAATAAGGTCTTAACTATGTGCATGTACCTTCAGTAGAAATCTTTAGTCGAGGTATTTCACACTATCCGAATGCGGTGACGGGCCTATCGTATTTGCATCTTTTGAGTTAAGCCTAGCAAATGCCCTTGCAAATGGACTACACTCATGCACATTTGTTAGAAGTCAGGGTATGTGCATGCTATGCGAGCTTTTCATTTACTATTTAGAATAAGTTAAATTTTCTTAATGTAAGGACTATAATTCAGTAACACGTTCTGGTAGGCAACAATCATCTATAGCTAAGGCCACACCCACAAATCTCCGTACAATTAGTCCGAACGGGTTATCAATAGGGGAAATATATTGCCACACACTCGGATAATCTTGGAAAAACTCATGCTTATAAAAAAAATGATGACCTGGGCTATGGATGATGTTATTGGTTGCCACTATGACCCAAAAGGCATTTTCTGTGCTAAATCTGTTACAAAATCTAAATTGAAGATAAGTAAAGAGAATCAATGGCGGTTTATTTACTGATAGCTCTCAACCAAACCTAATATGGAAAAAGGTTTAGAAGCCGAACTGTCTGTACAATGTAAAACACTTATTGCGGAGATTGGAAAATATCTCTTTTGCTCAGAGGAGGAATTTGCACTAGCAAGGAAAGACATTGACACCTTTTGTTCAATATACATTCGATTTGATTGAGATGGTTCACATAATTGTTTCCGTTGGAAGTTTGTAGCGTTATTTGTGTGTTTTAACCTGCATAATGTCAGAAATTTAGAGACTCTTGAGCAGTGCAAATCTGCACTCAATATTCGTGGAATCCTCTCCCTAGAATCCAATTCACATTTGATAGTCCTAACTTCTATTTGAAAGTAGTGGGAGGAAAGAAATAATAGCAGTAGGGTTGAAAGAAGTGATATTCTGAGGTACTATGCTTTATCAGCACACTCGCGGAATACATCAATGATCACATGCTACCCAAGTTCGTGTGGTGGAAATCTCCCGATGCTCGACAAATTGGAGCTCAGTATTAAAGGCTTCTACCAGTGCTGGATTGAGCTGGGATGGCCGGGATTTCGTCATTTGGGATTGCACAAAATGTTTATCGCTGCTTGATCTGGTCAGTATGAGCATCTTCAAGATATTGTGTAGGCTGAACCGCTGAAGTCCGAGTTCTATATGTTATATAGCAGGACCCTTACTTTCGTGTGTTAACTTAATCACTGTATGGCATTGCCGTGTAAGAGGTAGAACCCTTCTTAGTTCAGTATTGGGTCTTTATCCAACTTAGGCAATGTACAATGTAGCTATGTATTTATTACCTCTGCTCAGTATGTAAATGGAGATATTTACTCTGCATACATCTTTCTGATAGATACCTATATATACTGCAGACCAAGGTGTTTTTGCCCAAATGTAACCCGTAGCTAGCTCCTTTAAGAGAAATTGATTAAATCTGGTGGAGGTCCTCACTCATGCGAGTTTATGGGCTTGATCATGACTTATAATACTCTACTATGTTTGCCTTTACCTCTCTTGGGTGAAGGTTGATCCTTCGGATAGTGAAATGGTTTTTCTGTAGGAACACAATTTTCTGCTGGTCGTCTTCATATGGGGAGCAAGAATGAGATAATTGTTGCCATATTCTTTTTCCCAAGATGCTGACAACTAATTGAGCAGGCAACATCTATAAAGTGTATTGCAATTAACCATTTAATTTATGAGATGTTTGAGACTTGCTTACCTTCAGAGAAAATATGTGATTGATGTCACAATGTCATGTTGTGAAATTTTATCACGAGGGAGTTAATGACCGATAAACAGACATGCAAAGTTTTTGTATAGCACCTATAAAGTTGAGGAAGGCTACAAGTCTATAGTAGTATCTAATTTACAGCGATAGAGAAGAGTAAATGAATACGTAGAAACCCAAGTAGCAGACCATTGCAAATTAGTAATTCGACAACAACAAAAGGACCATTGCAAATTAGTAATTTGCAACAACAAAAGGACCAAGGCTACGGAAGCAGATTTGGTGCACGTGAGTTGAGGCTCTCAGTTTTCAAAATATTTAAAAATTGTATATTTAAGTTTTAAAAAATTGTAACATTTATTCCATGAATACATACACATGTCGTAGAAATTGATCGTAGTTTAAGCTGCTGGAAAAAAAAACAAATTTGTGGCTACGTATAAGGCCAGATATTTGTCTTTTTATATAGCTTAAAATACAATTTTTTTTCAAAATTCCTACCGTACCTTCAGAATGTTTATATGTATATGGGAATTTAATTTCATTTTTAAAAAATTCAAAAAATATGATTTAAAAAATCAGGAGCACTGGTGCTGCTTATGTCTCAAATACACTTTTCGCAAGGCTACTTGCAACTAAAAAGACTGACAAACAAAGTAATTATCTTCCATATTTTCTGTGTAATCTGATCTCTCTTGATGCTAATTTTCTTTGGGCTATCGGTGTCTCTTTTCTTTTTTATGACAGTGGATAGCACGTCCTTCCATATTTCCTGTGTAATCTGATCTCTCTTGATGCTAATTTTCTTTGGGCTATCGTTGTCTCTTTTCTTTTTTATGACAGTGGATAGCACGTCCTTGGGCACATTCATTCACTGTTTTGACACGATGTGGTATGTATGCTTAAAACATTTGCCATGCTCTTGAATATGAATTACAAATAATATTTGGTGCGCATATCATTTAAATCTCAATTATTTCCCAATGTGGGTAGATACACCCAGATAAAAAAAATTCTCTGTTCATTTGTGCCAAATTGCTGGTGTTTGTGAAGGTTACCTCTTTGAGTAATGATGTCGTGATTCCTCTAAATTATATGCCAGACTATCTAAGAGGACGAGCTACCGGTTTGTATCTATTCGTGTGCCCTAAGACAGAAAGTAAATAACCTAATCGCATTACACACAACAGCGGCATAGATAAGAATGCATACAGTTCTACTTCTACCATGCCGGCCACTATGTTAGAGCGAGATGCAGGCGGCGCGGCGAAGCGCGCATGATCATCTAGTCTGATCTCTTCTCCATGCGAAGATGCAGCAACCATGCAGAGATGAGGGAGGTGTGGTGTTGATGTTGCTCACCCAGGGGTGCTCGACGACGAGGAAGAGGAGGCAGAGGAGCTCGCCGGCGACGAGGACGAAGGGGAGGCCGGGGTAGACGAGGCAGAAGTGGACGACGCGTGCAGTTCTTGGCGGCTCGATCTCCGTGAGGTAGACGAGGACTTAGAGGAGGTAAGCACGGGATCGTTCCCGTGCTCAGGTGGCGTCGATGCAGGCCATGGCGACGGCAACGTGGAGTAGACGGCGGAGGCTATCTCGGGTAGGGTTTTGGAGAGGGACAGAGATGGTGGCGGCGCTGCTGTTTGGAGGAGGGAGAGGCTGAGCTAGGGTTTGGTGGGGAAGCTGCACTTAAAAAAGAAAGGGGAGGAGCTCGAAAGGCTGGAGGATGGAGGGATCTAGGGACGTGGCGTCCTTGGCGACGCCATTGCCCGATGTGGCCGTCGCTCCAACGTGGAAAGGTATCGATGAAAAGAGGTGCTTAGGGCATCTTCAACCGAGCGACCCAAACGGACGCGCTGGGCCGTCCGTTTTGGGCCATTTGGGTGGCCGAGCGAACAAGCGGACAGCGGGCCGCGTCCGCTTGTCCGTTTGGGTCGCACGCTGCGCCCAACGCGCGGACGCAGCGCATATGTAATAAAAAATGAAAAATGAAAACAACAAAAAATAAATTTAAACTAGTTGTTAATTAAACTTAGCCCTATTTTGGGCAATTTTTACACAAAAGAAAGATCTATATGGGCTTTAAAATAGAAAAAAAGCAAACCCTACCAGGGTTTGCGAGCACGCGGTGGCCGCAGGCAGTACTACCCCCAGTAGTACTCGTGAGCGTCGATGACGACGACGCCCCCGGCGGCGAAGCGCTGTTCCGGCTCGAAACGCCGGAGGGCGCCGGGGACTACGGCCAGGGCGACCACTGCGCCCTTTCCCACGCGGATTGCGGGTTCGGCGGGCTCGCCGGCCTGCGCAGCCGTCCCCTCCCCGCGGATTCCTTGCGGAGCTGCTCCTCCTCCGCTCGGAGCGCGGCCCGGCGCTCCTCCTCCTCCCGGAGCGCCGCCTCGCGCGTGTCCTCCTACTGCCGGCGCGCCATCTCGAGGAAGGCCCACTCCTCCGCCTGGGCATTCTCCTGGGCCTTCCTAACCTTCTCCGCCAGCGCGAAGGCGCGCAGCGTCTCGGCGAGGTGCGGCCATTTGGCTAGCTCGTCGAGGTCGCACTGCTCGCGGGAGGTCGCACTTCTCGCGGGACGCCGCGAGCGCCGCCTACAGCTCCGGGTCGTCCTCGTCCTCCTACTGCTGGGTCTGCGGCAGGGGCTGCTGCTGGGGCTGGGGCTGGGGCTCGTCGATGTACAGGCCTGCCCGCCTTGCAGGTGTGCGCGGCTGCGCGCGAGGCCGCGCCGTCGTCGACGTGAAGCACGTGTGCCGGCGCGCATCATGCTCCACCTCGAACCACAAGTCCCAGTTGGAACTTGCGTCGCCGTACACAGGATCCTCCTGGAGGTCCGCCGGCAGCTGCGCGCGGCGCCTGCGGATCTCCGCGATGCGGGCGCGTCCGGACGCCGGGATGGGCAGCACCGGAACCCGATCTGGGCTCAGGTGCAAGCCGTGGGGGAGGTGCACGTCCCCCCACGGCATTGGGACGCCGGCGTTCGAGAACATCTGCGCCACCGCAACTTTGACGTAGATCTGGTCGCGTCTGGGGATAGCCGGCGGCCCCATGGCAAACGCTGCCGGCGCGACTGGCCGGCTGCTGCCGGCCTCGTGGTCGTTTGCGGACGGAAGAAACTCGCGCTTCGGGGCCATGGCGGCGCGGAAGCTCGAGCCCGCGCGTGCGTGTGGCCGGAGTGGAGAGTGGGGACTGGATAAGGACAGTCCCCATCCCCCAGTCCACATTTAATAGGACTGGGGCACCGACAGCTGGGCCAGCCACGCAGACCAAGCGGACACGCGAGGACGCCACGTTCCATCCGCGGCCACGCGAACCCGGTCCAGATTTGGGCCGGGTTTGCATCGTTCCGGACGCCGCGTGTGGGGACCCCGGACTAGCTGTCCGAAATACCCTGTTATGCAATCAACTCACGATCCCATGATCAGTGCACCGTGAGCACATAACCGAACTGAATATCCAGATTACATCATCCATTACAGTACCGAATAAATAAGTCTTACAACATTGGGGTCACATGCCCCAGTCTTACATAAATGCCACAACAGGCAAGTTCACAAACATAGCAGCGGATACATGTCAACGTCGTCGGGCCCAAGTCATGCCTTAGACCTACATGCGTCTGACTTGGAGATCGTCCTAGGTCGCATAGTCATCCTGGTATCCTCCATCATCTTCGTAGTCCTCCTCATAGTCTGGCCAAGTTAATAGTCAGGGACAAAGCCGTGAGTACATTTGGAATTGTACTCGCAAACCATCAAGAAGGTGATAACAATTCCATCTAGAGAAGACAAGAGAGGGAGAAAAGTTTCTCTCGTGGATATAGCATGCATAAGAGGATCAGTTTCTCTTGTGGATATAGCATGCATAAGAGGATCAGTTTCTCTTGTGGATATAGCATGCCGGCATCTCAAGTGATGTAGACACTATGGTATTTCAAGGACATCTTGCTAACGTTATAGAAAAAGAGGTAGCATACCGCCATCTCAATTGATGGGGATACTAGGGAAGTCCTATGACATCTCTATATCTTTATTGAAGAAGATACTTCAAAAGATAACTATGACATCTCTATATCTTTATTGAAGAAGAGGTAGCGTACCGCCATCTCAATTGATGGGGATGCTAGGGAAGTCCTATGACATCTCTATATCTTTATTGAAGAAGAGTTCCTCTACATGAAACACTAGAAAAGAGTTCCCCACTTGGTCTTAGTTTTTCCAAGACCATCTCCATATGGTCGACACACACCCTTTTTCCGTACCTTTCCGGTACATCCATCACAACATTTCCTTTGAAAACATTTGTCAAAACAAAACTCAAACCCATGTTAAGAATGGCCATTTCAACTTGTCCATGACCGCGGACGCGGCTATTGGAATAGATTTAACTCTGCAGAGTTTGCGCACTTTCCCCACACGAACTGATAAATCCGCCGGGATCATCCCCGGATCGTCATACGAAGGTATGCGAGTCTCGGATAACCAGTCATAGTCTTTCGCCTATCTCCCTTGACATGAGTCCTTCCCTGCGGGCTTACCCCTTCCCGGCACCCCGGCAGCATACCTCCTTTTGAGCGTATCTCCGGCGCCATGACAGAAGACCCTCAATAATCGTCCGACTATAGACAACTACAGTGTATTGCCTCCTCCAGAGCGCAACCCGGCGTAAGAAGTCATCGTGACCCTCCCTAGAAAGTTGTGAAGGGTGCTCATGCCAATTTCAACAGACTACGGACTAAGCCCGTGCCCACTTTGGATAATGTGGTTGCGCGAATAAAAGTTGGGAAGGCGATCACTTATACGCACTGCTCCTTTGAAAACATAACCCACACACTTCCTTTGTTTACCAACATCCCATCATATTTCTCCGAATAACCTTGTTCAAAACGTTTGCTCTTCCAAAAACCTTCTCTCGGGTAGAGTTAACTTACCCAAGGTTTTCATAAAACATTTACAACAAGGTAAACCTTGAGGGATTCCCAACCTATAGTTTCATGAGATGAACTAGCATGGCACTATGGTCGAGATGAGAGTCATCACGCCATAGATGGTGTAAAAAGGGGGTAATGGTGTGGATCATACTTGCTTAAGGTAAGCATGTATTAAGACAACACAAGGAGAAATGTACTCTTAGATTTGAGGGGCTAATAATCAAACTTAGATAATGAAGTATCACTATCCAACATACTCTCCAATAGTGTACACGGCATACTCCTCTCAAGTTGAGAATACACCAAGATCGTTACATTGATACCTTCATTCAACAAAGGGGGAGGGTGTGGTGTAAGTCACTACCTTGGAATGAGACATGCTCATGTTGAGCATACAAGTTAACCAAGTGGAATAGCATGACCATGATGCCATGCATCCCAAGATCACAAGGACAATAGTGGAGTATCACCACTAGGGAGTACTCCAATAGCAACCATACATAGACAACAAATATAGAGAGAACAACACACATAGAATCAAGGTGCTTTGGGGATCAACAAATGACACCCAACTAGACACCAAATCAAAGATCAAAGATGGCTTGCCTTGGTTGGCTTGTCCCTGGTCTTCCTCAAATCCTTCTCCAAAGTCCTCCCCTTCGACTTCTCCCTCGTTCGTATCTAGCGCCGCAAAAGTAAACGATGCATACAATCAATAAGCAACTTATGGACCAAGGGTGGATAAATAAAATATGAAAATATGCAGGGGAGTTGTTTGGCAGTAACAAATTATGGTTTGGCCATTTTGATAAAAGAGAAGTAACAAGGTTTAATTAAAACAATCAAACTTTAATCCTATCATTGCATGTGACACACATACAATCATAACCAGAGACAAAATATCATGAACAGAGAATACTGGTATTTTTCCTAGATGCAAAGTAACAAAACAAGACCAACAAAATTGGATTCATTCAAAAATATTTATTTTTCAAATTTTGGAATTAGGAATACTTACCAGAATACAATGATCATGTTTTATCTATTAAAAATCGTACAAAAATCCTAAAACTATGAGGCCAGTGGCATCTGAAAGATATTTTCAAACTGGTTAAAATGCAATTGGAATCACATCAATCGGAGCTACCAAACTAATTTTATTAGCAAAACAGTACACTGGCAGATTTCAATTTTTATTTTCTGTTTTAACAAATTTTAAACAATTATTTGGGCGGGAATGCTCTGGGCCGTGTGGGTGTTGCCAAGATGGGCCGGCCCAGTGGGGCTCTCCGGTGGTTGCAGAAAAAAGAAGAAAAAGAAAAAAGAAAAAGGGCCTGTGTCGTTGCCTAATCGACGGTACCTCGGAGGAGGGATCCTCACGAGGGGGAGAAGAAGTAGGGGCCATAGGGCGGAGTGCACACGGGACGGTGGTACGCGATTTACCCAGCTTCGGAACACCTGCACGATGACAGGGCCTACTGCTGCTTGTCTGGAATTATCTGGGCGCTTTCGCGTTGTTACAATGAGTTGTGGTTGTGCCTCTAGGGCTCCCGGGATCCGGCTTATATAGGCGCACGGATCTAGGGTTTACATGGAGAGTCCTAGCCGGAATACAAGTTGCCTAACTACGGTACAATGTCTTGCCGTGTACGTCAAGGATCCGCCTTCCTCCAAATACGTGCTGGATCCGGATACTTCATGGGCTGTCACGGATCCGGCCTCCTTCGTAGGTCGGTTGAGATCCGGCTTCCTGTTCCTGGGCTGGACTTCATCCTTCACGATCTACAGCAACTGGGCCGCCCGATGGGCCACATGCCTCACCACCAACTATGGGCCACCCGGGCTTGCCGGATCTAGGCCATGCCGTTGATATACCCATAAAGTATACCCACAACAGTAGCCCCCGAAGTTCTCCGAGATTCATCATTCCTCCGACATCATTCAGCTCGGATCCGAAGAGAATCTTGAAGAGCTTCAAAACTCTTACTTGATTCCGGGTTCATTCACTCGAAAGTCCTTCATCTTCAGATTGGGTATTGAAACGGAGATTCCGCTTTTCCCGCGTACAACCTCCTTATTTCCCGCGCTAAATTTTCGCAGATGCAAATCTTTAGCCGGAACTTTCGGGAGTGCATGGTTAAGTTACCTCCACGTCGTTTTACCGCACTTGACCTAAGACACGTGTCATCCATCCAACGGTGTGACCGTTCCGTTTCCACCGTTGGATCTGAATCCCGAATCTCCGCGAGTGGCCTATAAATACCCCACGGCTCGGTAATTCTTCATTGTTTCACCGCATCTCACCACTTCATCTTCTTCCTCGCGCCACGCCGCCCGACGGATCTCAACTCCGGCGAACCTTCCTCACGGGAGTTTCACGCGCCGCCGCCTCAAGCCTCTCCTCCAACCAAGATTGCCACGGTTCATCAAGAAATCAACTCCGCCGCCGATTCGTGGTCATCGGAGGCTCAAAACCGCCAGTTCGTCGACCTCTACTTCGCCGGAACTTCGCCGGACCGTCGCGCCATTGCCGGTACGTGCACCGGTCTTGTAGAAGAAGGAGTAGCTGTAGCGTAGATTTTCCGGTTACTCAACTTAGCTCGCATGGGTGCAGCCGGAAACATGTCTCACGGTTCTCGTCACTGCACTGGTAGTTCTCCGAGTAGCCCGGATCCCAGTGCCGTGGAACCATTTTGCCCGGATCCCATTGCATATCTACCACCATATGTTTCCGACATTAGGCTTGCTCAACCGTTCGCCGCCTCTTCCAGTACTTTACTAGGCCGGATCCCAACAGCCCAAGAGCTCGAAGAGGAGCTACAAGGCCAAGCTAGAATGGCAGCCAAGGTACAAGAGGTGGAAAACAAGAAAGCTTCCAAGGCCCGGAGCCGTGAGGGGGTGCGGGGTCAATGGTGGCCCTGCGAGACAACTGACGCGGAGCTCCGGGAGCTTCAAAACGAAGGCATGATCTCCGAGCATTGGAGTTTCACGCGCGACTCCGACATTCCCAATCCCGACGCGGACGAACGCGTCATGACAAAGGCGTGGGTCAAGCGCGGATTATCACTCCCTTGCTCGGAGTTCTTCCTCTCCGTCCTCGACACGTACGGGCTCCAGCCCCACAACATCTGCCCCAACTCCTACCTCCTGCTCTCGAACTTCGCAACTCTTTGCGAGGGGCATCTCGGAATCCGACCCGACATCAAGCTATGGAAATTCTTTTTCCGGGTGAAGAAAGAGACGAAGGACAAGGCCATGTTAAACTGCGGAAGTATGACGTTCATGCTCCGCTCTGGTCGGATGTATCCTCCTCATGACTCCCACGAATCCGTCCGGTACTGGAACGCCGGATGGTTTTATGTGAAGAACGCGTCAGTTCCGAACGTCCACGATGGACTCCCTCCCTTCAGCAACACGCCTCCGGAAGAATTGGCGAGCTGGAGCTTCATCCCCACGCTTGCCCAAACACCCATACTGGAGAAGGCCGCGCGGAGGATTTCCTGGTTAGTTCAAGATGGACTGACCGGGACCCAGCTCACCCTCAGCTGGTTTACCCGGAGGATCCAGCCCCTGCGCTACAACGCACGCCTGATGTGCGCTTACACTGGGGCGGACGATCTCCTCCGAGTCACTCGCCACGATCTTCCGGCCGACTCCCTCAAGAGAAGGTTCAAGACGTTGGTGAAAATTCCTAGGGGCCAACAGGTCCCGGAACTGATCAAGGATATTAGCACACACGACCAATGTCCTCCGGTAAGAACTTAATCCTTCGCATTCCTTTATCCTTTCACAATTTTCTAAGTGTTTAACTTGTTCTGCTCACCCTTTTCGTAGCTTGACTCTTTGGCGGAAGAAAACCTACGCACCATACTCCGAGTTCCTGTTAGCGGTGACTCGGTGGAAGAGGATCCGGAAGACCCTGAGGAGGAAGAAGAGCGAGTGCCCCGAAAGGCTGCTCCTCGACCTACAAAGCGTCCCCGCGCCAAAGTCTCTAGCTCCGACGCCGGAGGCAGCGGCGAGGCTTCCGCCAAGAAACCCAGGGCGACCAAACCACCTCCGCTTGACTCTAGGAAGGCGGAGCGCCAGCGCCTGAAGATGCTTTCGACAGCAGGGAAACCCTCACGTCCCAACATTCCGGGCGCAGCGTAAGCTTCCGAGTAACATGCGCTTTTTATCTTGGTAAGCTGTGTTATGTATACTTTCTTTTTACTTGCTCACAGGAATCCGAACCCTACCACCGCGCGGACCAATGTTCAGGAGCATATTACTAAGTATATGCAGAAGAAATCTCCCGCCGTTGGTCCTTCGAAGCCAGTTCCGCCGAGCGCTCCACAAGCCCCCCTGCAGCCTTCTCCTCCTCCCGCGGACCAGTCTCCGACTCCTGCCGCACCCACTCCACCGGAAGTAATTCCGGTTAGCAGCGACAGAGCGAGCGGAGATGGTTCCGGCGGCAAGGGTCCCATCAACGACGAAACTGAAGGACGAAAATAGGGGGATGCAGAAGTTAATTCATCTGGCAAAGCTGAAGCCACCACAGGTGATATGGTCGTTTTCCCCAAAAACTTTGGAGATCCGGCTGATCTTACTTCCACCCCGAAAGCCTATGCCACGAAGTTTTTTAACAAACTAACGGAGGCAGAGAAGTGGGAGCTGGAGCAAGATTTGCTCAATGCTATGCTGAACAATGCCTGGGACAAACCAGACGCTGAGACGTCGGAGATCCAAGACGCCAAGAAAAACATTGGCAAATTCTTCGACAAGCTTGTTTGCAAGCAAAAGGTAACTCCCCAGTAGCCCCCAAGTATTTAGGAGGAAACTTTATCAGTTAGCGTCTGAATACTTTTAGAGAACTTAATCTGAAAGGAAAGCTTGAAATGTCGTGGTAGCCCCCAAGCATGATGGCGGAAAAAAAATTCCAGCGACAAGGCTTTAGAAAGACTTGAACCATGATGGCGGAACTCACTCCATTTCTGACTTTGTTTGCAGGAACAAAAAGCCCTGCATTACGAGTTGCACAAAAACATTGCGCTGCAGCGTCGTGTGACCATCAGCCAGGCGGAGAAAATCCAGCACTTTCAGGCGGAGAATGCGGCTCTGAAGAAACAACTTTTAGAAGCTCAAGGTTGGTTTCCGATCATCTGATGTTTGTGGGTTATGTCCCGCACTTTCTGACTTTGATGATTTATAAAACTATGAGCAGGTGCCTCCTCTTCTCTTGCTGCAGCTTCCTCCGAGTTGGAGACTCTACGTGCTGCACACAAGAATCTCGAAGCAAAACTCGCAGTGGCAGAACAGAAACTTTCTGAGAAGAACTCGGAGCTTATTCGGAAAACTGGTGAGTTTGAGCTGAAAAGACAAACTGACAGCGACATCATCCAGAAGCAGCAAAAGGAAATTGGAGGTCTTCGCAAGTATATGGAAACAGCAGAGAGTGGCTGGGACCTACTCAACTCCGACGTCATGGGTACGTCCTCGAAACTTATACGACAGCATATGTGCAACTTGTTGTATTTAACAAAATTTGCATCTTCCAGACCCACTCGGATATGACGAGGAACGTCGGAGTCAGTTCCCTCGCGATGACCTGCTTCAGCTGGCCGGAGAAGACTGCAAGGATCTCATCTCCGCCTCCAGGAAAATCTGCCACAACCTCAACATTAAGAAGAGCCGAGTCTGCGATGTGCGCAAGCTCATCAAGAGGATGGATTTGCTTCCAGAGCTGGTTGTGGACCTGCAATCCTCTTCAGCACGGGGTGCAGCTGCCATGTCCTTGGCTATGTGCTTAGCGCATAATCCGAGTTTAAACCTGGACCTGGTGACTTCTGGCGTTCCTCCGGAATGTAATGTCAATGCGCTGCTTGACGCGGTTAGCGGCTATGATACACGCATTGCGCGGAGGATCCGCCATGATGAATTTTATGAGAAGGTGGTTCTTCCTGCTGACGAACCTCTCGAAGCTGAGCATTTGGAGGATCGCGAAGCGGAAAACAGACCCTCCCAATCCGGAAGCCAGTATACATGGACAAGCTCGAAGGACCAAGGTGGCGCTGCTTCTCCGACTGCAGCAGGAGCGGAAGAGGATGAAGATGTCTCTTCGCCTGCCAAGGACGCAGAGAAAGGAACTTCGACTGACGCAGAGGAAGCTGATGCCAACCTGGAAACTTCTCCGGTTAAGGAGAAGTAAAAACTTAGTCCTGCGGAAAAAACAATGCATCATTTTGGCCCCAGCGAGGGTTTGTAATATAACTTTAATTGTTAAGTATCTAGGGACGAAACAATTATGCATGGGCGGAAAACTTATCCTGCTATCTGTTAGAATTATTTGCATGTTTCGTTTGTTAAAAGCAAGTACTGGTTTGTTAATTTTCCGGCTTACTCGTTTGACCTTCCACGAGCCGGAAGACCTTTGGCCGGAAACGCTCGCCTGCGGTGACGAAACCTAATGGCGTCCGTCCATAACCGCGGAAACAAGCCCCCAGCCTAGGTGCCGGAAGTCGCTACCAGGAATCCACGAGTTCGCAACGAAAAAAATTTCCACCAGAAAACTTAAGCTTACGTCCTAAAGGACGATTTTGAAAAATCACAACTTTCATACACGCCTAGGCGGAAACATCCAGCTCTGCGGTTTTAGTCGGAAAAACATACACAATCTAAAATGAACAAGTAAAGGAGGTAAAAGACTCAAAGAGTGAACCATAAGCTTTATTTCATTGATCATGTATAACTATTACAGAGTTTGTAACTCGGAAAAAATATGCTAAGTGTAGAAAGGACGTAGCTGTGCGATGTTCCAAGGGCGATCTGTCTCGTCGTAGATATCATCCGGATCCTCACGCTTGCGTTTCCGGTGCCAATTAGCAGGTCTATCCTTCAGCTCGCGGAAATCAACAAGGTAGTACGACCCGTTATGAAGCACTTTGCTAACGACGAAGGGTCCTTCCCATGGAGATTGCAGCTTATGGTCTTTCACCCGTCGAAGGCGGAGGACCAGGTCTCCTACCATGAAGGAGCGATTCCGAACTCGACGACTGTGATAACGTCGGAGCTTCTGCTGGTAGATGGCGGAGCGCTGGTCAGCTAAGTTCCGAGCTTCCTCGATCAGGTCCACAGATAGCTGTCTGGCCTCGTCAGCTGTTTCTTCATTGTAGGCGGAAACTTGCGGTGAATCGTGGATGATGTCGGAGGGGAGCACGGCTTCGGATCCGTATACCAGGAAAAATGGGGTAAACCCTGTTGATCTGTTAGGGGTAGTTCGTAAACTCCACAAAACAGCTTCCAACTCATCAGCCCAAGCTCCAGCTGCTCGTCGCAGCGGTTCTTCAAGGCGCGGTTTAATTCCTGATAATATTAGGCCGTTAGCCCTTTCAACCTGACCATTGGATTGTGGGTGAGCCACAGAGGCAAGGTCCAGCCGAATCCCTACTGTCTCACAATAATCCCTCAACTCTCCTTGAGCGAAGTTTGTGCCATTATCTGTGATTATGCTGTGTGGGATGCCGAATCTCATCACGAGGCTACAGACAAATTTTAGTGCCGTAGCACCATCGGCTTTCCTCACTGGCTTTGCCTCGATCCACTTGCTGAATTTGTCAACAGCGACCAGAAGGTATTCAAAACCGCCAGGAGATGATCTTTTTAACTTACCAACCATATCGAGCCCCCAGACCGCAAATGGCCAGGTGATAGGTATGGTCTTCAGCTCTTGGGCTGGAGCGTTTGGTTGAGTAGCGTAGTATCGACAACCTCGGCAGGTCTTGACTATTTTGTCGGCATCTTCTTTAGCCGTGAGCCGGTAAAAACCTAGCCGAAAAGCTTTTGCAACGAGTGACTCGGAGGCGGCATGATGCCCGCAGTCTCCTGCATGGATCTCTCTGAGGATTTCAATGCCATCTTGATTGGAGACGCATTTGAGAAATACCCCTGTTGCACTTCGTTTGTAGAGCTGTCCATCAACAATTGTGTAGGATCTTGCTCGTCTGACGATCTGTCGCGCAAAGACCTCGTCCTCTGGCAACTTCTGATCGATGAGGTAGTCCAGGAAAGGCTGAGTCCAAGCCGGAATGATAACCATCACTTCCTTTGCCGGAGATACTGCCACCTCTGGGTTTTCCGGGTTAGCACCCTTAACTGAGGGTATCCGTAGGTGCTCCAGGAAAATACCAGGCGGAATTTGCTTCCTGCCGGATCCGAGCTTGGATAGCATGTCTGCCGCTGTGTTATCGTCTCTCCTGACGTACTTGACTTCGTATCCGAGGAAGCACTTGGCAATCTCATCAACTTCGTCTCTGTAGGCCGCCATGACGGAGTTTCTGGCATTCCAGGTTCCGGCTACTTGTTGTGCCACCAGGTCGGAATCTCCACAGCATATAATGTGCTTGATCCCGATTTCCTTAGCGATGCGCAGACCGTGTAGTAGAGCCTCGTATTCCGCCATGTTGTTTGTAGCTTCGAAGTGGATCTGCAGAACATACTGCAGTTCTTCTCCGGTAGGGGACTTCAGGGTGACTCCGGCTCCTGAGCCTTGATGCTGCTTGGATCCATCGAAGTGCATGACCCATGTTTACGGTTCCGGCTCCGGACTTGCATCCGGAGCTTCGTCCAATCTGCGACGAAATCTGCCAAGACTTGGGATTTAACCGCAGTCCTAGGCTTGTAAGCGATGTCGAAGGCGGATAATTCGATGCCCCATTTAGCCGTACGTCCTGTTGCGTCAGCGTTGTTGAGAATTGTTGACAGCGGAGCCTTGCTCACAACTGTTACTGGGTGCTCTTGGAAGTAATGTCTCAGCTTCCGGCTGCCTAGGAACACTCCATAAGCTAGCTTCGAAAGTGAGGGTATCTTTGCTTTGACTCCGTCGATACCTCGCTAATGTAATAGACAGGTCTTTGGACGTCATATTCATGACCTTCTTCCTTTCGCTCCACCACGATGACGAGGCTGATGACTTTGTTGGTAGCTGCCGGATAAAGGAGCATTGGCTCGACTCTGCTGGGGCTGCCAAGATAGGTGGGGAGGTGAGTATTTCCTTCAACCCCGAAGAGCTGCGTCGGCTGCGTCGTCCCGGACGAATTTGTACTGTTTTCTTCAGCAGCTTGTACAGAGGTAGCGCCTTCTCGCCAAGACGGCTAACAAACCTGCGATTGCTGCGACGCAACCAGTTAGTCGTTGCACATCCTTAAGACAAGTTGGCCGTTTGATACACAGGATTGCCTTGATTTTTTCCGGGTTAACCTCAATGCCTCTGTGAGAGACTATGAAGCCAAGGAGTTTTCCGGCTGGCACGCCAAAGACGCACTTCAGCGGGTTCAACATCATCTTGTACCTGCGGAGGTTGTCGAAGGTTTATGAGAGGTCGCTGATCAAGTCGGATCCTTTCTGGGTCATGACCGCGATGTCGTCGACGTAAGCGTGCACGTTCCGGCCGATTTGGTCCTTCGGGCACCGCTGCATCGTACGTTGGTAGGTGGCACCTGCGTTTTTCAAACCAAAAGGCATAGTAACATAGCAGTAAGTACCAAACGGGGTAATGAATGAAGTCGCCTTTTGGTCGGATTCCTTCATCCGGATCTGATGATACCCGGAATACGCATCAAGAAAACACGAAGTTCCGCCCCGCCGTCGAATCAATGACTTGGTCAATGCGCGGCAAGGGGAACGGATCCTTCGGGCAATGCTTGTTCAAGCCGGAGTAATCGATGCACATTCTTAGTATTTCGGTGTTCTTTTTGGGTACAAGGACGGGATTTGCGACCCAATCGGTGTGGATAACTTCTATTACAAAACCTGCCTCTAGTAACTTAGCTAGTTCCATTCCTATGGCGCGGCGCTTCTTATCTCCAAAGCGTCGCATAGCTTGCTTCACCGGTTTAGCCCCCGGATTTATGTTGAGATAGTGCTCGGCGAGTTCCCTAGGTACTCCGGACATGTCAGAGGGTTGCCATGCGAAGATATCCATGTTAGCGCGGAGGCACTCGACGAGCGCGTCTTCCTATTTGGGGTCCATGTTGGCTCCGACTGAAACCTGCTTGGAAGGGTCGCCTTTGATGAGGTCGTGCTTCTTGGTTTCTATCGCGGCCTTGAAGGAGGTCTTCTGTTCGGAGATCTGCTTCTTGGTGGTCTGCATCTCAGTCGGATCCACCGCGGCTCTGTAGCCTTGCAGCTCCTCTCCAGATATCACAGACTCTGCGAAGGCGGCTTCGCCTAACTCGCACTCATGAGCCTTTTTGTAGTCTCCGGATACGGTAATCATACCCTTAGGACCCGGAATCTTGAGCTTGTTGTAGATGTAGCACGCTCTCGCGTGGAACTTGTGGTAGGTGGGTCTGCCGAAGATGACGTGGTAGGAGCTCTTGAAAGGCACAAGTTCAAACGTGATCTTCTCTTCGCGGAAATTATGAACATCGCCAAAGGCCACGGGAAGTGTGATGCTGCCGAGGGAATTCGCCTTCTTACCCGGAACCACGCCATGAAACTCAGTGTTGCTGTGTTTGAGCTATTCCTTGGTGAGGTTCATCCGCTCTAGAGTTTCCAGGTACATGATGTTCAGGCTGGCTCCACCATCCATGAGGCACTTGGAGAAGTCATACCCGTCTATGCGGGGACTTACAACCAAGGCGTAGCATTCTTTTGGCACAATGGCAAGGTGATCCTCCCTATCAAATGTGCATGGGACTTCCGACCACCGACATATCGCGGCACGGCCGGAACCGTGGCGTTCGGGATCCGGGTAGCCGACTTGGCAGCGCGGACTGTTGGGGTTCCGAGGAAAGTGTGGTAAGCCCCCACGCTCTTTTTCTCGAATGGGTTGGATTTACCTGTGGATCCTACCTTGGGATCCGGCGAGTTATCATCCTCATCCATCGCCTCATCCATCGCCTCGGAACTATCTTCCTCTTTGTCCTTGTTCTTGCCCTTGCCTCCCTTGCCGCGTGGGCGGTGCTTCCGGGCTCGCTTGTATCCTGCCTCCGGGTCGTTCTTTAGATCATTGACCCACTTGCAGTTGCGGTTGGTGTGAGTTGACTTCCCTGTAACCGGATCCAGGTGGGCCAGGCAGGGCATGTCTCTGTACTCCTCGTAGGTTTGCGGGGCGCGGGATCCGCCAGCTGTGACCTCAGTGGCATGCTGCTGACCCCTGCCGGCTCCGCCTCCACGGCCGCGTCCTCTTCCGCCTCCTGAACCTCCGCGTTGAAACGCCATGGCGACCATCTCGGATCCGCCACTCTTCTGGTCATCAGGGTTCTTGCGCTTATGGCTGCTGCTGTTGCCGTTATCACGGTTCTTCTTTTGTTGATGTAGGGGGATTGCTGTAGCTGCGAGATCACCGCCTGCGTCATCATCGGCGGCAGTATGATCACTGGCAATGGAGATCATTTCATCCAAAGTTAGCTTGTTTGAGTTAGCCAAACGAGTGAGCGTATGCCTCAGCAATCCTCCCCTCTGCAGTCCACCAATGAAGGCGTACATGGCGGTGGTGTGGTCGACGTTTTCGCACTCGTTCCTGCATGCCAACCATCGTGTTAGGTAGTTTCTTGAGGTTTCTCCCTTCTTCTGGATGCAAGCTTGCAGGTCGCTTGCCGTGGCAGGTCTTTTGTAGGTGCCTCTGAAGTGTTTCTCGAAAGCGGTCTTCAGGTCGAACCAGCAAAAGATGGAGTTCTTCTCGAGGTCACCGAGCCGGATCCGGGCTGGACCTACAAGGTACAAGCTGGAGCATGCGGCAGGCGATGTTAGGGGTTCCTCCGGCAAAGGTTACTGCATTATAGTAATCCTCAATCCAGGTATCCGGCCTTTCGGTGCCATCATAATGCTTCAGGTTTCCGGGTAGCTTGAGGTTCTGTTATCACCAGATTTTAGACGAATCCAGAGGTGGGCCGGGCTTGGAAGATTACCTGTGGAAGAATTCTAAGGCGGCCTGGCACGAAGGGTCTTGGGCTGAATTGCCCGTGTATCTTTATTTAATAGTTTATTATAAGAGATAGAATCTTAGTCGTGCACGGTTTAGTGCACGCCCTCATTAGAAAGTCCCCTGGACTATAAATATGTACCTAGGGTTTATGGAATAAGAACAACTCACGTTCAACCCCAAAAACAAACCAATCTCGGCGCATCGCCAACTCCTTAGTCTCGAGGGTTTCTATCAGGTAAGCGACATGCTGCCTAGATCGCATCTTGCGATCTAGGCAGCACTAAGCCCACGTTGTTCATGCGTTGCTCGTACTTGAAGCGTTTTTGATGGCGAGCAACGTAGTTATCATTAGATGTGTTAGGGTTAGCATTGTTCTTCGTTTAAGCATGCTTACGTAGTGCAACCCTTGCATATCTAGCCGTCCTCACGCCTATCTCAGGTGTGGGGGCGGCACCCGCTTGATCATTATTTAGTAGATCTGATCCGTTACGATTGCTCCTTGTTCTACAAGGATTAGTTTAATATCTGCAATAGTTTGGCCTTACAATGGGGGGAGGATCCGGTGGCACGTAGGGTGGCGTTCGCAAGTCCTAAACGGGATGTTCCTAGGATCAACTTCGTGTTGGTTTTTTGGCCTTGTTTAGGATCGGCTTACGAGCACCGTGCGTGGCCGCAAGTCCCAACTTGGAGTAGGATGATCCGGTTATGCGGTGAAAACCCTAAATCGTCGTAGATCTCATTAGCTTCATCTTGATCAAGCGGGACCACCAAGTATTCGTGCACCCCGTACGGATCATGGGTGGATCGGCTCTTTGAGCCGATTCACGGGATAACTCGAGAGCCGATCGAGGCTCGTATTTAACGTTTACATGTATGCCTGCGAGAAACTAAGCGAGGCAACTTCATCACCTTCTCGACCGGGTATAGGTCAGGTGGCACGCCCTTGCACTTCGCAACGCCGCGTGTGACCGAGAAGAGCATTGCGGGCCGTCGCTCGGAGGGGTCTCGGCCAGCCGCAGCTCTAGGCTCTCCCGGCTCTACGGTGTTGACAAGGCCGCTGCCCGCCGGTGGGTTTTGGCAGTCAACACATTCTGGCACGCCCGGTGGGACAATCGTCTGCATCAACCACATCGCCATCTACATCTGAGATGGCGGACGGCACGCCAGTCACCTACGAGGATCTGCCTGATGACCTCAAGAAGCAATACAACGAGATCAAGGCTACCCTCGAAGCCGACCTCATCGGCTCTTTTCAGAGAACCCGTTCCGGTGGCATCGAGATGGAAGGGGTTCTCACCGGAAGGTGCACTCGATGGGGTAGATCTCTCGCCCCGTCGGAGGAACGCACCGAGGGTGCGCGGCGAGGAGATCAACTACACGGTGGCTCACTCGCTACACCGTCACTGCGAGAACTTGGTCAACGTGCTTGGAGCGTGTCGCTCGCGCGTGATCCGAGAGATCATGAGCCACCAGTACTCGCCGTCAGGACCAGCTCTCGGGACGCATCAAGGAGAGTTGCCATTCCAGTCCCGTCCACCGCTCCCATTTGCGTTGGCAGCACCTGCTGAAGTGCCGACTACACCGGCATTCCTCGTCTACAGAATTGGTGGCGACCCCAGTGACTACCAGTTCTTAATGGAGGCACCTAAGGAGATCCCTCATGGATACGCGTGCATGTATGTGCCGGATTGTGGTGACTGGGCACTCACGAACCAGGCCACAACATCGGGGACTCCGGCGAAGACAGGAGGAACGTCGGCGACGGAGCGGACGTGGCTGACTAAATACGCCACACCGACGAAACTCCCGAGCCCGGCTCCTGCAGGCTGGCTCGGAGCTGGAAAAGCAAACGTGGCAGGCCAAGTACGCCACCCCGGCGAATCTTCGAGTGCAACTCCTACGGCCAGCACGGCGGATCAGATCGGTACCATGCGAGAGACCGAGTTCGGCATGATGCCGAAAAGAAGGGCGATCGGCTATTCCAAGCCGTACCACGACGATTACGAGATGATCCCGCTGCCACCAAAATATCGGCTCCCCGACTTCTCCAAATTCGGTGGATCAGATGGCTCCGGCTCCATCGAGCACGTCGGCCGATATTTGGCTCAACTAGGACCGGCTTCGGTGTCGGATCAGCTACGCGTGAGGCTCTTTTCACGGTCCCTCACGGGATCGGCTTTTGGATGGTATACCTCTCTACCGGCGAACTCCATCCGGTCTTGGAAGCAATTGGAAGAACGAGTTCCATATGCAATACCATTCGAAGCTTCCGAGTGCGGCATTGCCGATCTAGCACAACTACGTCGGAAGCGCGGGAAACGGTGACGAGAATACATCCAGCGCTTCGGGAATCTTAGGAACCGATGTTATTCGGTTCGTATAACTGAAAAGGAAGCGGTCGAGTTGGCGGTAGCAGGCCTTGCAACACAGCTCAAGGACATGGCCTCCCAAGCAGATTATCCCTCGGCGGCGCACATGGTTCAGAAACTATCGGCATATGAACAGCGCCACCCCGACCTGTACCAAGACAAGTTCAAGCGTGCGGTAGTCATGGTCGATACGGAGGAGGATGAAGTGCCTGCGGGAGGCCAAGAGATAGCGAGTGGCTGAGTGGACTCGGGGAGGAACCCCGTGGCACTGCAAATGGGTAAAGCCACCGGGGCCGCCCGGGGATTTGATTTTGACGTGACCAAGAGCTGAACAAATCTTCGACCTCCTGCTCAAGGAGAAACGGTTGACGGTTCCTGAAGGTCTCAAGTTCCCCACGGCGAAAGAGCTAAACGGAAAGCCGTACTTGCAAATTCCACAACTCGCTTTCCCATGCCACCAACGACTGCCGGGTGTGGCGTCGGCACATCCAAGCGGCGATAGAGAAGGGGCGGCTAATTTTCAACCGGTACGCCATGAAGGTCGACACCCAACCCTTCCCCGCCGTTAACATGGTAGAAATCACCTACCACGAAGGTTGCCGGCCAGGTCCCTCGTTCGGCATCAACATGGTAGGACACGGAAACCACTACGGCAAAGATGGAGATGAGGGCAGCTGCTCTCATAGCAAGGATACGAAGAGGCCGCTCCACGCGATCGGCTCCGTCATGATGGCAAGCGCTATGTCACGAGAGGGAGAGGTGAAGAATATAAGATATCGGCGACCCCTCTCGATCACCTCCTCAACAAATATGTTAGCCGGTATGACCAACGCCGGCGACCCAATTACGATGATAGAGAAGATCGTTTGGCTAGAGAAGCCGAGAAGATATCGTCGGCAGGATCACGATAAGGAGGAGCACGAGCGCTATGCCACGGAAGCATCAAGGGAGAAAGACAACAACGCCAGGCATTGGGACTGCCCCTTCTTCAAACACTGCTGGGATTCAGGAATGAGCCGATTGCCCACAATCGGCAATTGCCCAGAATGCAATCAGAAAAAGAAGGAGGCAGCCAACGTGTCTGTGTTCGAGCGCCTAGGGCCTCTCCCGCCACAAAGCAAACGCGCCTGAGTCGCCTCGTTGGGCAGATCTTGAAGATTCGAGAAGACGAGGGAGAAGTGGAAGAAGACAGGTACCACCGGCCAAGGTGGTGCCCTGACGGACTCAGCCGTTCCCAGAAGCGCAGGGTTCAGCGATTGCGCGGCCTGGAGGAAGCCGAAAGGTTGTACCTGCATACGCTAAGAAAGGCACGGCCTGATGTGGCTGCAAAGGTTCAGCGAACCCTGGATGAAGAGGGTCGTCCACGGAAAATGGAGTGGCGCCCTAAACGAGAGGAAAGCCGATGATGAGACATCGGCTGGCACAAACATGGTACTCGTCTTGCCGACGGAGCGTAGCGCTCCACGACTCTACGGAGCACACAAGGTGGACGACGAGCGGGCGCATCAAGTCGGAGGTTGGGTTGGTTTCATCCAGCTGACCAAGTAGCGAGATCAAACCAATGGGCAAACCGGGAGAGGCTGATCCTTGTGATCGGCCCCAAAAAATTTACGAAGGGAACTTACAAAACCTTCAACGAACAAGCAACGTGGAGGCCGATTCCGGTGATCGGCCAAAATTATCCTCACCTACCTTTACGCACTGGGTTCAACATGTTATCCAACGGAGCCGATACCATCAATTTTCTTGACGAGAATCGGCTCGGGGGGCACCAGGTATATGAAAATACGAGGATATGCAACGAAGCGTCTCATCTTTTGTTGATGGGTATTGGAATATGGGGGCCGATGCACAGGTCGGCCGTGAAAAAAAAAAACAAAATGAAAATTCGAAAATTTTCGAACACGGCCGATGCGGCGAGGCATCGACTTAAGGACATGAAAGCCGATGCATGGCCATCGACTCAAGGGAGATTTCCTCAAGGACAATGTCAGGAACAGCATGGGCGCGCGGATCAGATCAATGATCAGATCAATGTCAGGGAGCCTATCTGGCCGGCAGGAACTGAAGAAACTCGGGGGGCAGCTCACCTTGAGGGCTCTCCGTTTTTGGGAAGCCGATGTATATTTAAATCGGCTAGCTCGGCATAAGGAGCTCCCTCGGACATGATCGAGCCTAGGTCCATACAGCTACGCTTTACCTTGGCTGAGACTCGGGGGCAACAAGCCTGGAAGATGCCCTGTTTTTGAGAGCCGATTAGGGTCACCTCGAGCTGCGGCTGCATCATGGTCGTCTCGGGCGAGAGCTCGGGAAAGAAAAGCCGACGCCTAGTACGGGGCTTGGACTGTGCTTGTTCTCTGCAAGAAAGGAAAGAAGTCCGACGCGTTGCTTGTCGGTCTTAGCATGGCAAACGGAGGGAATGAAATTGGAGCGATTAAAGGATAAATGGAAAGAACAATTTCATTAATTCCAAGGAGCGGCTTTACAAGAAAGAGCCGATGGCTCTCAAAAGAGGATACTGGTGCCTAGTGCCTTGCTACTACTAGTCCTATACTACTAGTCGTCGTTGTCCTCGTCATCGCCGCCTGTCGACGTCGTCGGCGCTGCTCCCGAGGGAGCTCTTCGTCGCTGCTGCCCCAGCCCTTGGCCGGAGCCTCTTCCTCCTCGTCATCATCATCATCCTCGCTGTCCGCCCGGGAGCGGAAGCGCTTGGTCGGCGGGTACCCGATGGAGGAGGAGGAGTCATCCTCCTCCTCTTCCTCTTCGTCATCATCCTCGTCCTCGCTGTCCGCCCACATGCGGGGCGCTTCTTCGGCGGGAGCTGGGCGGAAGGAGAGGCTTTGGCCTTCGCTGCTTCTCCTTCTTTTTCCTCCTCTTCGGAGGAGAAGGGACTCAACTGCGGGGTGGAGGCTGTCCTCGGTCTTCTTCTTCGGCGAAGATTGGGGGAAGAGTTTTGAGAAGGAAGAGGAAGAGGAAGACATTGCTACGAGGAGGAGAGGGTTTTTTGGTGCCGATAGCTGGGATGGAATAGAGGATATGAGAGAGAGCTAACCGGTCGGCGCGGTTTAAATAATGATAAATCTGGTGAAGGATTAATGCCATTACAACTTCCAAGGGATCGATGCTAAAGCTGTCGGGATTTTTAGAGAAGGCTGAGAAGACGAGGGCATAATGATGACGGATCTTTGTAACGGCTCTGCTCTGCTACGACATGACCTTTCGAAGGGAAAGCATAATGATTTTGGAAATGATATTTCCAAAACCAGGGGGGCATGTGTTATCACCAGATTTTAGACGAATCCAGAGGTGGGCCGGGCTTGGAAGATTACCTGTGGAAGAATTCTAAGGCGGCCTGGCACGAAGGGTCTTGGGCTGAATTGCCCATGTATCTTTATTTAATAGTTTATTATAAGAGATAGAATCTTAGTCGTGCACGGTTTAGTGCACGCCCTCATTAGAAAGTCCCCTGGACTATAAATATGTACCTAGGGTTTATGGAATAAGCAACAACTCACGTTCAACCCCAAAAACAAACCAATCTCGGCGCATCGCCAACTCCTTCGTCTCGAGGGTTTCTATCAGGTAAGCGACATGCTGCCTAGATCGCATCTTGCGATCTAGGCAGCACAAGCCACGTTGTTCATGCGTTGCTCGTGCTTGAAGCGTTTTTGATGGCGAGCAACGTAGTTATCATTAGATGTGTTAGGGTTAGCATTGTTCTTCGTTTAAGCATGCTTACGTAGTGCAACCCTTGCATATCTAGCCGTCCTCACGCCTATCTCGGGTGTGGGGGCGGCACCCGCTTGATCATTATTTAGTAGATCTGATCCGTTACGATTGCTCCTTGTTCTACAAGGATTAGTTTAATATCTGCAATAGTTTGGCCTTACAATGGGGGGAGGATCCGGTGGCACGTAGGGTGGCGTTCGCAAGTCCTAAACGGGATGTTCCTAGGATCAACTTCGTGTTGGTTTTTGGCCTTGTTTAGGATCGGCTTACGAGCACCGTGCGTGGCCGCAAGGCCCAACCTGGAGTAGGATGATCCGGTTATGCGGTGAAAACCCTAAATCGTCGTAGATCTCATTAGCTTCATCTTGATCAAGCGGGACCACCAAGTATTCGTGCACCCCGTACGGATCATGGGTGGATCGGCTCTTTGAGCCGATTCACGAGATAACTGAGAGCCGATCGAGGCTCGTATTTAACGTTTACATGTATGCCCTGCGGGAAACTAAGCGAGGCAACTTCATCACCTTCCCGACCAGGTATAGGTCAGGTGGCACGCCCTTGCACTTCGCAACGCCGCGTGTGCCCAGAAGAGCATTGCGGGCCGTCGCTCGGAGGGGTCTCAGCCAGCCGCAGCTCTAGGCTCCCCCCGGCTCTACCGTGTTGACAAGGCCGCTGCCCGCCGGTGGGTTTTGGCAGTCAACAGGTTCATCCTTGGCTTTGGTTCCTCTCGAATCATCCTGCCAAAGCACTTCGGACCAATGTAGTCGGTTCTGTATTCGTTAAGGCGTTCCCGCGCGTCGCGCGGGCCGTGGCGAGGAGATTGTGAGCGAGAACGAGATCTCCGGCCGTCGCCTCCGCCTCCACCTCCGCCGCCACCGCTAGGTGGTGGTGAGGGAGACCTGCGAGGTGGTCGGTCCGATTTCTTGCTTCCGCCTTCCGATTCTCCTCGGCCTTCCCGGTGCTGGCTCCGGCTTCTGTGGCTGCCTTCGCCATGGCGCTGACTGCCCTGGTCGTTCCGGCACGGCGAGGCTCCGGGTCGCGGCTCCGGCGAGGCTCTGGGTCGCGCTCCTCATTCCGACTCCTCCTGGGCTCGGGCTCACGATCGTTGTTCTGGTTCCGGCGAGGTTCCGGCGAGCGCTCCCTGTTTCTGTTTCTTGGCAGCACGTTGTCGCGGATAACAATCCCACCATGCCCTGGGGGCCTGGTGTTTCCGGCTGGACTACGGCGGCGAGGGGGTCGCGGGTAACCATTAGGCGGAGGAGAAGGGTTGCGATATTTGTCTCGCCCAGAGTACATTGCATCCTTTCCCTTTCTTGGATCTGATGAAGGCGTCTTTGACGGAACGGGGATCGGATTTGGGTGTTCCTTGGTTTTTCTTCTGCGCTCCGAGGATCCGGTGTGTGATTCATCATCGGGATGTCGATCGGCGCGAGCGTCCTTCTGCGCGGTAGATACACAGTTATCCGGATTGGATTCTAACCTGCGCGAGGTATCCGCCTTGCTTTGCTGCTGCATTGCTGAAGCGACAAGTTTGCGGAGGTAATTGATATCAACCTCTTCGTCCTTCTTCTTCAATAGCTCCGCAGCTTTTAGCATGTTGTCCTTTGGGGTTTCCAGCGGTTGCTGCTCTGCGGGCGTGGCGAAGTTGATTCTGCGAGGCGTAATTGCTTCTCTAACGATTCGATCAGCCTCCGCCTGCGCATAAGTCATCTTTACTTCCCACTCTTGCCTCATGCTCTTGACATGCTCGAGTGTGTCAGCAATTTCGCGATCCTGTCTGTCGAAGTGGTCCATCAAACTTGCGGCTTCTGCCCTTTCATCCCTTAATGCGGCTGCGGTATTGGCGAGCTTCTTGGCTGTGGCCAGCATTTCCTTTCTAGTGGCCTCTAGAGCCTCCGGATCTGCGGCGTCGCCCGAGGTTATAGGTTTGTTAAGAACTGCTCGTGCAACCATCTCTTCAGGTGACAGGAGTTCCTCCGAGGAAGAATCCCTGCGGGGTCGCTCCCGTGACATTGGAGATCCTTGGCGGGATGGCTGAGGGTCGGATTGGTTGGTTGCCTCTTCTGATCCAGGTTGTCCCAGCGCTGCTACGGTTGCGAGAACCTGCTTAGGCTGGGCGGAGTCGACTTCAGGCTGATCACCGAAACCGTACTCCCCTAGCTGGCGGTTAAACTCGTCAGTATCCATGGAGGGGGTATCTCCGGAAATTGGGCTCAGATTGCCCAAAATCGACTCTTCAACCGGAGTTTCGCTTTCTCCGACAGGACTAGCCTGATCCGGATCCGCGTCGTTTTCCGGTGCCTCTACTTGCTCAGGACCAGCTCCGTCTTCTTGAGGGGCGGTTCCGGCGGTATGGGCCAAGAAGTGTACGAAGTGGCACCTCTGCTTTTCTAACACCTGGGAGACCCAGGCGGATCTGCATTGGTCTTCCACCGTTGTTTCCTGCTCAGGGGCGGATTGGGTGGGCTTTGAAAATTCCAGATCCGAGGCGGAATCTTCCTTGGGAAGCTCCTGCATCTCAGATCGGATCTTCGCGACAGCGTCCAGCTCTGCGGCGGTCGCGTCTGCGTTACTTACCAGTGGGTTTCCGTCGGAATCGACGGTTTCCCCGATGAAGATGTGTATGCCGCCAATTGGGACGATGGAGAGCTTGACGGGGTTTGTCCTAGCCGGAATCCAACACTCATCCGGAGGGACGATCGGCAGATTTCCGGCGTAGAGGACGCGCCCCACAGCGATGGTGTCGTCGTAGCTTCCCATGGCGGAAGCCTCCCGGTTCCGGCCTCCAGACGCCACAGGCCCCACGGTAGGCGCCAACTGTCGTTGCCTAATCGACGGTTCCTCGGAGGAGGGATCCTCACGAGGGGGAGAAGAAGTAGGGGCCATAGGGCGGAGTGCACACGGGACGGTGGTACGCGATTTACCCAACTTCGGAACACCTGCACGATGACATGGCCTACTGCTGCTTGTCTGGAATTATCTGGGCACTTTCGCATTGTTACAATGAGTTGTGGTTGTGCCTCTAGGGCTCCCAGGATCCGGCTTATATAGGCGCACGGATCTAGGGTTTACATGGAGAGTCCTAGCCGGAATACAAGTTGCCTAACTACGGTACAATGTCTTGCCGTGTACGTCAAGGATCCGCCTTCCTCCAAATACGTGCTGGATCCGGATACTTCACGGGCTGTCACGGATCCGGCCTCCTTCGTAGGTCGGTTGAGATCCGGCTTTGTTCCTGGGCTGGACTTCATCCTTCACGATCTACAGCAACTGGGCCGCCCGATGGGCCACATGCCTCACCACCAACTATGGGCCACCCGGGCTTGCCGGATCTAGGCCATGCCGTTGATATACCCATAAAGTATACCCACAACAGCCTGGGCCCGTGGCGGGACAGGCCGTGCATGGCCAGCGTGGCTGCATGGCCCATGCAGCCGCTGGATCTGGATCCGACGGCCAGGAAACGTCGTGTCCACGACGCGCGTGAGGCGCTCGCCGGCGCAGAGGAAAAAGGGGGCGACCAGGGGCTTACCGGCGGCCTGCGGTGGCGTGGCTTGGCGTAGGCGGCTTGGCGGCGTGGGTGTGCAGCTCGTGGGCGTCCTGGCGGTGCTCGGGCAAGTCGGCGTCGCCTTGTTTGGCGACGTCTGCGTCACGGGCGTTGCCGGTGCGTCGTCGTCGCCGTCGCCTCGCTGCAGATCTTCACGGTGACCACGGCGGTGATGGCGTCGGGTGGCAGCAGCAGCGGCTCGAGCTGCTGCTCGAGAAGCTGGGCAGAGGGAGAGGCAGCCTGGCGGCATGGTGAGTGGGAGAGCTGAGAGGAGAGGAGTGGCGCTCGGTGGGGTTTTATAGGCGGAGACGGGCACGATGGTGGAGTGGGCGGTTGCGATGGCCAACGGGCGCGCAAGGGCTGGCGTCACCAGCCGGCCCCACGGTGACGTCGCCCTAGTGGCGTCAGCAATGGGAGGGAGCCAAGGCGGTGTGCGTGCAGCCGAGGCTGATGGCGTGCCGCACGAGGCGACGCCATCATGTCTCCTGCCAGCATGGCGCGCGTGTGCGTGTAGGCTAGGGTTTTGGCGCGGGAGGGGGCTCTGGTGGTGCTTGGGCCAGAGAGGGGAGAGGTGGAAGGGGCCAGGGTTGGGCCAGGGCAAGAGAGGGAGTGGTGGTGTCGTCCATGGCCCAATCCAGGGAAGAAAAGAGAGAGAGGGGGAGAAGAGAAAAGAGAGGGGGAGGTTCCCCTCCTGTTTGCCTCTCGGCCAATCTCCAAGAGAGAAAAGGAGAAAAAGGAAAAAGGGGCGGGGGTGAAAAGAAAGAAGGGGGCAATGCCAGGTGCATGTGCCAAGTTTAGGTGCATTAGCACATGTGTTGAAGAAAATAAATGGATAAAAAAGGGGTGTTGGTGTTGGTGGTGTGACCCTAGGCGATGAGGTGGCATCAACCAAAGAAGAGAGGGGAGTGTTCCCTCTTATCAAGATGGTGATGATCAACAAGAAGAACTAAGGTTTTTAGAAGTGAAGAGAAATAATTGAGGTTGTTGTCACAAACATAAGAGGGCAAACCCTAAAGATTCTATGTGAGGTACTAATATATCACTCAAGGTTATTTTCCAAAGTTAAACTCTTAGTGAAAATTTTAAGACTAGACCAAGCATGAAACTCAATTAATTACTCTCACAACATAAAATGAAAGTTTTTGTTGGTTCAAAATTTTAAGCAAGAGGAAAAATGCAGGTTCTGGAAAATGGGGTGTTACAGACCTTCCCCCCTTAAAAGAATCTCGTCCCGAGATTCCAAGGCTAGGAGCTTGAACATATAGGGAAACTCATGTCTTAGGTAATCCTCTCTTTCCCAGGTGGCTTCGTCTTCAGAGTGGTTACTCCATTGGACCTTGAAGAACTTAATCTTTCTCCGGCGGGTAACTCTAACGGCTTCCTCCAAAATACGAATGGGGTTCTCTCGGTAGGTTAAGTCATGATTCAGATCGATTGCCCGATAATCGATATCCTTGAAAACCTCGAGCTTGTCGGATGCTTGAAGACATTTCCGAAGTTGAGAGATATGGAAGACGTCGTGGAACTCCGATAATTCTGGGGTCAGTTCTAGTTGGTATGACACTTCTCCTCTTCGGCCTAGTACTTGAAAGGGCCAATATATCTTGGCGCTAGCTTGCCCTTGACATGGAAACGCTTCATTCCCTTAAGAGGTGTTACTCGAAGATAGGCGAAATCTCCGATGCTGAAAGTCAATTCCCAACGCTTGGTGTCGGCGTAACTCTTCTGGCGGGACCGTGCAGCTTTCAGACGGTCACGGATGAGCTGAACTTGTTCCTCGGCTTCTCGAAGTACATCAGGCCCGAACACTTGGCTTTCTCCGGTCTCGGACCAGTTGAGAGGGGTTCGGCACTTTCTTCCATAGAGAGCTTCAAAAGGTGCCATCTGAAGACTGGCCTGATAGCTGTTATTATAAGAGAACTCGGCGAATGGTAGGCAATCTTCCCATTTGGTTCCATAAGCAAGAACGCAGGCTTGGAGCATGTCTTACAGAATCTGATTTACTCGTTCAGTTTGTCCTCCGGTCTGAGGGTGATAGGCGGTGCTGAAAGATAACTTGGTGCCCATAGCTTCGTGAAGCTGTTTCCAGAAACGGGAAGTGAACTGAGTGCCTCGATCTGATACGATAACCTTGGGAACTCCGTGAAGACTAACAATACGGGAGATGTAAAGATCGGCTAACGTTCTTCCTCGGTCGGTGGTCTTGACGGGCAGGACGTGAGCGACTTTTGTGAGACGATCGACTATCACCCAGATTGAATCATGTCCACGGTTAGATCTAGGAAGGCCGGTGATAAAGTCCATTCCCACTTCGTCCCACTTCCACACAGGTATTTTCAAAGGTTGTAGAAGTCCAGCAGGGCGTTGGTGCTCAGCTTTAACCTTCTGGCAGATATCGCACCGAGCGATAAAGAACACAATATCCCGCTTCATTCCGTGCCACCAAAAGGTGTCTTTCAGATCTTGATACATTTTGGTCCCTCCAGGGTGAATAGAGTAAGGAGTATTATGGGCCTCCTCCATAATTAGGTTCTTCAGAGCAGGAATACTTGGTACGCAAAGGCGTCCGTTGTACCACAGATATCCTTCTGGGTCTATAGAAAATCCAGCTACTCCTTCCTTGCTCATACGGCGCTTGATTCCTTAAATACTCTCATGTCCCATTTGGGCTTCCTTGCTCTGATCTTGTAACTTAGGTCTGGCCTCCATGGTAGCAAGAAATCCGTGGCTAACCAATTCTAATCCGAATTCTTCAAACTCTTGATATAGCAAGGGTTGTTCGACTCTCAGTCGGTTGTTGAGGGAACAAGGTTCTCTGCTGAGGGCGTCGGCGACTACGTTGGCTTTTCCAGGGTGATAATGGTTACTGAGATCATAGTCCTTGATTAATTCGATCCACCTTCTCTGTCACATGTTCAACTCTCTCTGAGTGAAGATATACTTGAGGCTCTTGTGATCAGTGTAAATATCACACCGATTTCCAATGAGATAGTGGCGCCAAGTCTTGAGGGCATGAACTATGGCGGCTAACTCCGGGTCATGGGTGGGGTCGTTGGCTTCATGAGGTTTAAGTTGTCGGGAGAGATAAGAGATGACTTTACCTTCTTGCATTAAGACACTTCAAAGACCAAGCTTGGAAGCATCACAAGAGATCACGGAGTCCTTGGTGACGTCGGGCATGGTCAAGATGGGAGCTGAGACAAGTCGCCTTCTTAATTCTTGGAAACTCTCTTCACACTTATCCATCCATTCAAACTTCTTATCCTTTTTTAGCAGAAGAGTCATTGGTTTGGCGATACTTGAGAATCCTTCAACGAACTTGCGGTAATATCCTGCCAATCCGAGGAAGGATCTTACTTCCGTAACGTTCTTATGGGGTTGTTGTTCCACAATGGACTTGATCAGAGAGGGGTCAACAGAGAGTCCTCCGGCAGATAAGACGTGGCCAAGAAATTCAACTTCCTTGAGCCAAAACTGACATTTACTGAACTTAGCATAGAGTTGATGTTGCCTAAGGGTACCCAAAACAAGTCTCAGATGTTCTTCATGCTCTTCTTCAGTTTTGGAGTAAACCAAGATGTCATCGATGAACACCACAACAAATTTGTCGAGGTATTCCATGAAGACCTTGTTCATGAGGTTCATGAAGTAGGCGGGGGCATTGGTGAGTCCAAAGGACATTACGGTGTACTCGTACAATCTGTAACGGGTGGTAAAGGCAGTCTTGGGGATGTCTGATTCTCTTACCTTGAGTTGGTGATATCCGGTGCGAAGGTCTATCTTGGAGAAAACCTTGGCTCCATTCATCTGGTCGAATAGGTCATCAATCTTAGGCAGGGGATACTTGTTTTTAATGGTGACGTCATTGAGCCTCCGGTAATCCACACATAAGCGAATGGTTATGTATCTTTTGTCCACAAAGATCACAGGTGATCCCCATGGTGAAGCACTAGGTCGGATCAGACCTTTCTCTAACATGTCATCCAATTTTCTCTTTAATTCGATCAGCTCTTGGGGGTTCATACGATATGGTCTCTGGGCTATGGGGGCGGTACCCGGGATTAGCTCTATGATGAACTCGATATCCCGATCTGGGGGCATACCAGGCAATTCTTCGGGAAAAACATCAGGATACTCACAGACAATAGGAACTTGATCTAGGGTGGGTCCAGAGATGATTTTCTTGCAGAAGACTTTGGATGAGTGGATAGTGGCGGTGTATTTTACTGG
Source organism: Lolium rigidum (assembly GCF_022539505.1). Taxonomy (NCBI): domain Eukaryota; kingdom Viridiplantae; phylum Streptophyta; class Magnoliopsida; order Poales; family Poaceae; genus Lolium; species Lolium rigidum. The sequence goes on from NC_061513.1 coordinate 235,069,745, forward strand.
TAGGCCTTGGACATTGGTTAGGGTAATGGATTTTTGGACGTAGTCAATGTGTCCCTTATACTTGGTCATCCAGTTCATTCCAAGTATTACCTCTAAGCCTTGAGCCCCTAAAACTATAAGATCAGAGTGGAAAGGTGACAAGGGATTAACTTGTCAATGCCAGTTGCGATCTGTTTACCTCGATCCATCGTGTTGCTTGCTGTTGATGAAGTCGACGATCTTGAACGTGCCATCGAGATCAGATCCTTGACGCCTCTAATCCCCACAGACGGCGCCAATTGACAAGGGATTAACTTGTCAATGCCTACGGGTTGTAGACTAGGGTTTAGTTGGAAGTAGAGGGCAAGTAGATCTCGAAGGTTTCAGCCGAAAAGTACTCGACGATATGAAAACTAGGGTTTGTGAGACAATGATTCGATGCTTTCTTTGTCCCTCGACTCCCCCTTATATAGGAGGTGGAGCCGAGGGATTCGTATTGTACAAGTTACAGAGTTCGGGAGGTTTCCAACTCATCCCGCAAGATTACAAATATTATCTCCTAATACAACTCTAGCTTTCCTTAATAGCAATTTGGGCTTCTGATTCTTCTTATTCTTCGAGTCATGGGCCTTCAGTAAACCCCGGGTACTATCTTCGGCAGGCCCATTGGGGATGCCTATGTCAAAAGGTACACCTTGTATAATTATAGGAACGTTTTTGCAAGATAGGCAGGTTTTAGCAGTGGATCCGGGAATTTGAACTAACATGAGGCGCCTCATGGTAGTCAGTTTCATCCCATTTTTCTTAACGAAGGGTTCGACAACGAATGAATGAGATGCTCCTGAATCAAAAAGAACTCGGGCAGGAGTGGAGTGAACTAGGAACGTACCCATCACAATGTCCGGAGCTTCCTCAGCCTCTTCGGCGCTGGCATGGTTCAGATGTCCATGGGCGGCATTGGCTTGCTTTTTGATAACCGGCTTCTTTCCTGATGTAGTCCTAGCTTGAGCTTGATTGGGCCTTGGTGCATTGGCGCGCTGAGGCGTCTTCATCTTGGTAGGGCACTCACGAGAGAAGTGCCCCGGCTTCCCACAAGCAAAACATCCATATCCTTATGTACGAGCTGGGGGATTGGGGCGAGGGTTGTTGTTGTAACCTCCTCCTCCAGAACGATATTGTGGAGTTGAACGGTTGGTGTTGAAGGAGTTGGAACGGTATGCATGAGCTGAAGTGGGGTTACTCTGGGGTGGATTAGATGATCTGGTAGGAGGCGGGCTGCGGTACTTGGGGTTGCTGGGTCCACTCTGTTGCTGTTGCATCTTGCGCTTCCTGGTCTCAAAAGCAGCCTTGCGCTTGGATTTCACCATGATGGCAGCATCCACTAGTGCCTCCAAGTCGGGGTAGGGTACGGCCACAAGAATACTCTGGATCTCTTCATGCAGTCCATTCATAAAACGGTCGCGCTTCTTCTCATCAGTGTCAGTATCCTGAGGGGCGTACCTTGCTAAGGTGTTAAACTTGTCGAGATAATCCACCACATTGGAGTTATTCTGCTTTAAGTTGAAAAACTCATCACGCTTCATCTTGATCAATCCCGTAGGAATGTGGGCCTTACGGAACTTTGCGGTGAACTCTTCCCAGTTAATGACATGATCAGCAGCTTGCATAGCTTTGACGTTCTCCCACCAGGCTCTTGCAGGGCCAGAAAGAAAATGGGTGGAGAGAAGAACTTTCTCATGATCTCCCACGGCAGCGACTTCCAAGTTGTTCTCGATGGTGCGGAGGCAATCATCCGCGTCAAGGGGAGCGATGCATTTGGAAAACACGGGCGGATTGTTGTTCTGGAAATCCCTAAGATGTGACCTTGGTGCTTCCTCTCCGTGTCCATCTCCTTCTTCATTGCCGCGGTTTCCCGCAGCAGCTTGAGCAGTTTGCCGGAGTGCGGCTATGCTGGCTTCACTTTCTGCGCGAGCGTGCTGGCGGTCCTCCATCAAGAGGCGCGGGATTTGGACCATGTCGGGATCCGGGGGTGGTGGTGGGTTTTCGGAAGTGGAACCTCCACGGCGAGTCTCAACCATCTGGGGAGGTAAAGATGATAGACAAGGTATGAGATAACAGAAAAACTTCGGGATTTCAAGTGCTTGCCAAGGGGAAGGAATGTATAAGCATGAGAAAAACATTTTTCGGAGAGTAAAAGAAGCATAACAAACACAAATTCAATCATTCAAACCACAAACGTCGGTACTACCAAAATGCTTCAAGGTTCACAACCAACAAGGTCACATAAGGACCAACATAGTACGGCGTTACATCGGGGAGAACATCTCATAACATAAGTCTCGCAAGTGCACAACTAGAAGTCATCAAGAGGGGTGGAAAGGCCGTCAAACGGGGGCTCCTCGGGGTCTTCCTCCCCACCATCCGAGGTGGCCTCGATGGTGCGGAGAGACGCGGGTTCCTCGGCCTCGTTGTTGATGAAGGCACGGTCATCATCATCCTCTTCATCAAGCCCGTCGAGCCCTTCCTCTTCCATGTAGTCCTCGTCGTCACTAACGAGAGCGGTGTCCTCCTTACGGAGATCCTCGCCCTCGTCCTGAAGGCCCTCCAGCTTTTCTTCGGCATCACGAAGAGCGGACTTAAGGTGCATCACCTTTACTTTGAGCATATAATTGGGCTCCCGAACCTGGAGCTTCTTTTTCTGCTGGCGGCGGTACTTCAATTTGGCAAGTGTTGGGGGGATACCCCCGGTATGCCAAAGGCATGCCAAACTGGATGGTTTGAGCCATCAAAGTACCGGTTTAAAGATTATTCCGGGTAGCGAAAGTTGGTTCAGTGAATCATACCGGTATCCCAGGAGGGGGATGCCGGAACCGGCTAAGGAGGTACCGGTGTACCGGTACATGCTACACTGTAGCACGTCGGCAAGACTGGTCAAAGATGCTCTCCAGAGTTAGAAGACAAAGATAAGTGAAGCACTTCAGCTTTAAACGAAGCCATGACGCCAAAGGCGAAGGATGACGTAAAAGGTGTCGGAGGATGTCACAGCTCCTGATTAAAGGCATACCGGTAGCTAAAGTAGCTTTGTAAAGTAATTTGTCTAGTCAAAGATCCCATTAGGGTTTCTTAGGGTTTCTTCCCCTGTAAGCCACCCTCTCCCCTATATAAGGAGAGGGGGCACAGCCCTTCGCGGGCATGTCCAATAAGCTATCTTGTACACAGAAACCTGTAAGAATTTATGATCAAGAAATAGAGAGATCTAGGGCAGTCTTTGTTCCCGAATCTATCATCTTCTACCTTCGGCCAAGACCAAGTTCTTGAGGAATCCATCCAGAAACCTATCCATCTATACCAAAACCCTCCCCCGAATCCTCTAGCGCACATTCGGCCCCAAGATAAGCCATCCCATGGCATCTGTCTGTTCACCACGTCGACAGTTGGCGCCCACCGTGGGGCCAGTAGCTGTGCTTGCTGGAGTTCATATTCGGGCGGGCCTCCTCACCGTCGGCGGCGAGTGTGTCGTCACCGCGCTTGCCAACCGCATCCGCGACATGCGCTTCATCAACGACAACACGGGCTTCTTCTCCAACGGAGGTATGTTCCCCAAGAACGGCCGCGTCATCGAGTTCGGGAGCATCCTCGTCTACTACGGCACCGTCCCTGAGCGCCAGTGCCTCTCACCGGTGCTGGTGGCTCCGGATCCGCCAAGGTCTGTGCTTCGATGCGGCCCGCCGGCAGCGTCGAGGTGCTGGTCGTTGGTGCGGGCGAGGCCGGCAAGGGAGTTGCGGCGGAAGCCGCTGGGCAGACGAAGTCCACGCGCACGGCCAAGCCGCCAACCGAGCGCAACCAGGAAGCTGCGGGTGCATCCACAGCGCCACCGGAGACTCCTCTCCAAGCGGCCATGAGCGTGCTCGCTACGCCCATCGCGCAGAACATTGACCCGGCAGCGGCTCAGGCGGAGCTGGAGGCACAACGGCAGAAGCTGCTCGCGAACGGCGCCGACATCGTCCGGGCGTAGCGCGAGCTGAACCTAACCCTACGTGAGTATAATGCTGCCCATGGCTTTGCTTCTGTTATCGCTCAGGCTGCAAGGATACCGAAAACCCGGCTTAGATCTCGCAACTTAGATCAGGATCTGCGTAAAGAGATTCTTGCCGGAAAAAGCACTTCTGCATCGTTGAGCATGGTAGAGAAACCTAAGTATAGTAGTCCGGATAAAACCATAAAAGCTACTAAGGCTGCAGTAGAGCTATGTGAATCGCTTTCTGGAGATGCTTTAGCAAAACAGCAAGAGTGTGTCAGAGAGTTGCTTGATACGATCGAGCAGCAAAATGTTGAGCAGGTGGCTAAGTTAAACAAGGCTTCGGCTTCAAAATCTGTGCATTCGACAAAGAATGCCGGAAGCAAGTCCCATGGGCAGGCATCGTCCCCCCATCCGGAGAAGAGAAAAGGAAAATAGGTGAATGCACAGCAGATGACTGTGTACGATCCGGTGCTAGCCGGAAAGCAACAAGCCTGGCGGCACGAGGCCGGTAGAAAAAGCCAAGGGGCAGATCGTGGTTATGCCAGATACGGTTGTGCCAGAGATGAGTATGCCGGTAGAGGTGAAACTGGGCAAAATTATCGTGTACCAAGAGCTTCTTATGCCGAGGAGGAAATGCCTCCGCAAAGGTACCGGTAGGCAAGGGCCGCGGTACCGGAAAGATACGATGAGGCAGATTCGGGAACCGAAAGAGTCGCAGCCTACCGAAACCCTTTTTGGGAAAGGTTAGGAGAAAGATGCCTACCAGACCAGGATGGGAGGCATAGGCTGGATAGGATGTATTTATCTGAAATGGTTGAGGCAGAAGGTCCTCCGGGTCCCAAGTGTTTCGGTCCGTGGATCATGAAAGAGGAACTACCGGTTCGCAACTTCACGTTGCCCCACGATACAAAAACATACGATGGCACCACTAAGCCGGAAGACTAGCTCGCGGACTATGTGACCGCAGTTTACGTTGCCGGTGGCGGAGGAACTGTCACTCGTGGAGGAAACCGGCGTTGGGCCGTGAGAATTGTACCATGTTTCCTAGTAGGACCAGCGCGCATCTGGCTAAACAATCTGCCGGCGGGAAGCATAAACGGCTGGTTGGACTTTGAGGAAGCCTTTGTGAGCAACTTCAGCAGTACGTACCGGAGGCCAAACAGGCCGCAATAGCTCGCCTTGTGCGTGCAACGTTCGAACGAAACAGACCGGGATTACCTGACGCGGTGGAACTCCACAAGCAACTCTTGTGAGGGAGTAATCGAAGCGCAAGCCATAGCTCGGTTTTGCAATGGGTGCAGAAGAGGTTCACCTCTGTGGAAAAAGCTACAGAGAAACATGCCAACAACTTTGAAGGAAATGATACGTGTGGCGGATAGCTACGCATTGGGAGACCCAATGCAACCGGCAGTGCAGGCAGAGCCAGCACAAACAAGCCAACCACGCCAAGATCAATACCGGGATAACCGGCACAACAAAAGAAGGGAAGATTTTCCGGATCGGAGGTACGGTCCGCAGCAAGTAGCTGCGGTGCAGGATAACTCTGGCGCCAGCGGTAGCCAGAGGCAGAAAACCGGATCGCAGCCATGGGCAGGTCCTAAGAAACAATGGGTTGAAAAGAAACCATGGGGCCAGAAAAAGAATTGGCAAGAACATGCAAGATACACCATGGAAGCGACTATGGACCAACCTTGCCGGTGGCACACACCGAATCCGGCAAATCCGTCGAACCATTTGACAAAGGATTGTTCTTGGACCAAGTAACTGATGCTGAAGGGTGCAGTAAAAGATGCGCAAGCACAAGGATGTACCACGATACTACCACCATCGCAAGATATGTTGCACCAGCACCCCCTACCACCACCACCACCGCTTACCGGGGCAAACGCTCTACCGGTAAAGCCTCAGCCGAACCGGCAGCAGCACCAGCAAGTTCATCAGGTGGGCGATGGCAATGGCCAACCGCCACCGCCAGCACCTTTAGGCCGGAATGTTTATCAGGATCCGGACATGTGCTGTGTTGTGTTTGTTACTGAGCCAACTGACAAGCAAAGCATGCATCGCCATTCCATGGAAGTGAACGCGGTAATGACGGCAGTTCCAAGATACATGATGTGGTCAGATCGGGAAATCACCTGGTCATTCAAGGATCATCCGAAAATCATGCCTAATCCAGGTGGTTATGCTCTTGTAGTGGAACCTGTCATGCATGGGCCAACGACTCGAGTGCGCTTCAGCAAGGTGCTGATCGACAATGGAAGCAGCATAAACATTATGTACCGGCACACCATGCGTACGCTGGGAATCACAGAAAACATGCTACAGCCAACTCACACTACGTTCCACGGAATCGTTCCGGGTTTGTCCTGCTCGCCCATGGGAAAAGTCCGGGTGGATGTGTCGTTTGGAGGATGCGACAATTGCCGGGTGGAAAATGTTCTGTTCGAAGTGGTGGACTTAGACAGTCCCTATCATGCGCTGCTGGCGAGACCGGCGTTGGCATCGTTTATGGCCTCAACTCATACGGCTTATCTCAAGATGAAGATGCCGGCACCATCTGGACCCCTAACCGTGGTGGGAAACTACAAAGTCTCACTGGAAACCGCTTCCCGAAAGATCGCAGAAGAAAAAAGGAGAATGCAAACTGCGGTTGCACTGGCTCAGTCCTCACAGTTGAGCTTAGCGGCAATGAGTGGAAACCTGGGCACACAGGCGTTCAAGCCAACAAAGGAAACAAAAGACATCATGCTGGACCTGGCTTACCCTGAGCGCACCGTTCGCATCGGTGTCAGTCTCAGTAAGGCATAGGAAAGCGCGCTCGTCAACTTCCTCCGTGATAATCGGAATATCTTTGCCTGGTCTACTGATGACTTGGTAGGTGTTCCGAGGGAGTTGGCTGAGCACTCTCTGAACGTCCGGAAGGATGCGAAGCCGGTAAGGCAGCCGTTGTGCCAGTTCGCTGAAGACAGGAGGAAAATCATTGGAGAAGAAGTGACAAAGTTGTTGGTTGCCAGTTTCATTGTGGAGGTACTGCATACTGAGTGGCTAGCCAATCCGGTGCTGGTCGAGAAGAAAAAAGAGGAGAACCTTGAAGCAAAAGCTCCAAAGGTGTGGCGCATGTGCATCAACTACACCAACCTGAACAAAGCTTGCCCGAAAGATCCTTTCCCTTTACCCCGGATCGATCAAGTGATTGATTCCACTGCTGGATGTGAACTATTGTCGTTCCTGGATGCCTATTCCGGTTTCCACCAGATTCCACTGAAAAAGGAAGATCAAATAAAAAATGCGTTTATCACCCTGCACGGGGCTTATTGCTTTGTCACTATGCCTTTCGGTTTGCGCAACGCTGGTGCAACGTACCAGCGCTGCATGCAAAAGTGCTTGTTTGATCAAATAGGCAAAAATGTGCAAGTCTACGTGGATGATATTGTGATCAAAACTAAGGTCAAGGAAACCTTGATCGATGATCTAAGGCAAACGTTTGACAACCTAACAAGGTTCCGGATGAAGCTCAATCCGGCAAAATGCACCTTCGGTGTTCCAGCCGGCAAGTTTCTTGGCTTTCTCGTGTCTAGCCGGGGCATAGAGGTTAATCCGGTAAAGATCCGGGCCATTGAAAGAATGACAATACCGCAAGAACTCAAAGATGTGCAAAAATTTACCGGAAGCTTGGCATCGCTAAGCCGGTTCATAAGCAGGTTGGGGGAAAAGGCACTGCCGCTATATGCCTTGATGAAAAAATCTGATACCTTCATCTGGACCCCTCAGGCAGACGCAGCTTTCAAAGAGCTAAAAACAATGCTAGCCACTGCGCCGATATTGGCTTCGCCTCTAGAAAGAGAGCCCATGCTGTTGTACATAGCAGCAACAAACCGGGTTGTGAGTGTGGTAGTTGTGGTTGAAAGAGAAGAGGAAGGAAAAACCGTGCAGAGACCGGTATACTACCTGAGCGAGGTGCTCTCCTTCTCCAAACAAAACTACCCTCACTTCCAGAAAATGACCTATGGCGTGTTCATGGCCGCCACAAAGCTCAAGCATTACTTTGAAGAACATCCCATGAAGGTGGTGAGTGAGGCACTAATTTCCGATATTATGGGCAACAAGGATGCTAGCGGCAGGATTGCCAAGTGGGCAATTCAGGTATCACCGTACGTACCGGTGTACGAAAGAAGAGATGCCATAAAATCACAAGCTTTAGCTGATTTCTTGGTTGATTGGGCGGAAATGCAATACAAACCGCCGGAACACAAGATAGAGTACTGGAAGATGCACTTTGATGGATCCAAACTCAAGGAGGGTCTGGGTGCCGGTGTGGTGCTCACTTCACCTAAGGGAGATCATCTCCGGTATGTTTTACAAGTGCACTTCAGAGCATCGAACAATGTTGCTGAGTATGAAGCTCTGATCCATGGGCTCAAGGTCGCAAAAGAAATCAGCGCGCACCGGATCATTTGCTATGGAGATTCAGATCTTGTGGTGCAGCAATGTTCCGGAGATTGGGACGCAAAAGATGCCAACATGGCCTCGTAACGGTTTCACGTGCAAAATATTTCCAGCTTCTTCGAAGGTTGTGAGTTCCACCATGTGTCGCACGCGGAAAACGAAGCCACGTATACTCTCTCTAAGCTAGGTTCCTCTCGGCAGGAAATTCCTCCCGGAGTGGCTTTGGCTCACCTAAGGACTCCATCGATTAAACCGAGTCCGGAATCGGAGTCAATTTTTGTACCAGAGTCACACATTGTGCCAATGGACATTGACGAAGGAAACCCGGGGACTGCTCTGGTGAACCCGGGGACTGCAGGATCTAAGCCGGAAGAAGCTATGTTGGTGGACAGTATGGAAATAGACGTACCTGTATTTGTGGTCCGGGAAGCACCAACTTGGGTTAAACCTATTAAGGAATTCCTGATCAACGACACCTTGCCGATTGACGAAAACGAGTCGAGGAGGATCCAAAGAAGGTCCAAGGCCTACACTATCATCAATGGTGAGGTGTATAAAAGAAGTGTTACCGGTGTCCTCCAAAGGTTTGTGGAACCGGAAGAGGGAAAAAAATGTTGCTAGAGATTCACCAAGGAGAATGTGGGCACCATGCTTCATCAAGGGCACTGGTGGCAAAGGTATTCCGGCATGGGTTCTATTGGCCCACAGCTCTGGAAAACGCTGAGGACTTGGTACGAAAATGCAATGGGTGCCAGCGGTACGCCAAGCAAAATCATACCCCAGCGTCCGGTCTCAAAACTATACCATTGACTTGGCCATTTGCTGTTTGGTGCCTTGATATGGTTGGTCCATTTAAAACCGCAAGGGGCAACATGACCCATGTACTAGTGATGGTGGATAAGTTCACCAAGTGGTTGGAAGTGAAGCCTATCGCAAAATGTGATGGGCATACGATGGTGAAATTCTTAAAGGATGTGATCTTGCGGTATGGATACCCGCATCATTACTGACAAGGGCACAAACTTTGCTGAAGGTGAGTTCAAAAGATTTTGTGAGGACAACAATATCCGGTTGGATTTATGCTCCGTAGCACACCCACAAGGCAATGGCCAGGTTGAAAGAATAAATGCTCTGGTGCTTTCCGGTATCAAGCCAAGGCTGATCAAACCGCTTGAAAGGTAACTAGGATGTTGGCTAGATGAGCTACCATCCGTGCTATGGAGCATCCGAACAACACCGAACCGGTCTACCGGATACACTCCGTTCTTCATGGTTTATGGGGCAGAAGCCGTAATCCCAACCGATATCATACATGATTCACCAAGGGTTCAACTCTATACTGAAGAAAAGGTAAAAGAGGCCTGAGAAAATGATGTGGACTTGCTAGAAGAAGAAAGAGAGTTGGCTTTGGCAAGAACAGCCATATACCAGCAAAACCTCAGACGCTATCATACCGGAAGGTTAACCCGAGGGTATTCCGGGAAGGAGATCTGGTGTTACGCCTAGTGCAGCGCACTGAGGGACGCCACAAGCTCTCACCTCCGTGGGAAGGACCTTTCATTGTGAGCAAGGCTCTACACAATGATGCCTACTACTTAATCGATGCACAGGAATCAAAGAAAGGCAAGGCGGATAGGTCCGGAGAGGAAACCAAGCGCCCATGGAACCTAGCACTACTGCGTCCTTTCTATTCCTGAAGTTGTGATGTAAGGAGTAATTTTTTGTACCTTAAATGCTATGAATAAAGATGTCGGCACCTCAAATGAATCTCGGGGACTGCCTCTACCGAAAATTGCATGTAATGTGTTTATTTTTTCAGTTTACTGGTTGCTTGGTGAACGTTTTTTCTTTCTGGTTTAGTAACGTGCTAAACCTACCGGAGTCTTCGACTATGCTGTTGTCCGCAGACCGGCTTCATGGCAAGCAAGATAAACCGGTAGGAACTAAGCACGCGAAACATGAAAAGGAGGAATGGGAACAGTCAATGCGGAAAAAGTTTAACTAACCCCGGTTATACCGGTTTTTTGTGAAAAATTTCGAATTTTTTCTAAGTTCAAGAAAGTGCTTGCTTGGTAAAAGAACTTTGTGACTCATACGCCAAAAAACCCAGAGAGGTAGGCAAAGGCAAAGCAAAAGAACTAAGTGTGCATCGGATTGGATGCCCAAACAATTCCGGAATCTTCACAGTGCAAGATCAAAGCAAACGGTATGCAAAATGCTAAGGTAGCACATAAACTTAACTTAATAAGTTATCGGTAAACGGATACCGGCATAACTGTTGTAGCACAACCAAAAGACATGCTAAGTTTTATGTTACACCTTAAACCCCGGCATTCCGGGGTAGAATTTAACGGGCTTAAGTTTTTGAGGCAACAGATGTGATGAACACAGAACAATAGATTCAGGCAACAGGAGGCTGCGCGCCGGCCTCAGGAGCTTCCGGAGAAGCATCGCCTTCTTCCGGAGCAGCTTCATCCTCTTCGGCATCTTCATCCTCCTCATCCTCGAGGTCTTCTCCTTCATTATCGGATATAGCATCCTTGACGTCGGGGGGAGGATGAATGAAGGTGCGCACGTGGGCGAACTCTGCGATCCGGTAGGCGCGGTCCTGGCGCTTGGCGGTGCAAGCTGGATCCTTGTCGGTAGGTGAGTCGCCACGGAGGGCGTGGAAGGCATCCAGGTCCAGGTCGTCATACCAGGAGCAGGATATGCGCAGCGCTGCATCCGCTCCGGCACGAGCCGCCGAACACCTCCACTCCCAGATCCGTCGGCCTGCGTCCTTCAGGCGATCGGCGGTAAGCGTGATGTTGGCAGGCACCGGCTCGCCAGGCCACAGCACCTTGAAGATTTGGATGGCGACGTCCGGAAGGTCGGCAAGATCCCGGTCCACGGAGCGCATGTGCTGGATCCGGGCGGAGAGCGCGACCAGGTAGTCGTAGCCGTCCCAGGGCGCATCCGGATTGGGCAGGGATTGCTTGGCCCTATGCTCCGTGACCTTGGCAACCGCATGCGTCTGGGAATCCGGGAAGATCCCTACAAAGAAAAAGAAAAGAAAAGCAACCGGTGTAAGAACATACCGATATCAACTAAAATCTTTAAGCAAGAGAAAAAAGGAAGAATCGCTTACTGCAGGCGAGGGCGTCGATCTGCATCACCAGCCGATCATATTCAGTTTGATCGGCGGTGAGCAGGGCGATCCGGTCCTGCGCAGCCTTCCGCGCGACCCTCTCCTCCTCCAGCTCAGCACACAGCACAGCAGTGGAGTCCGTGTACTCCTTCAGGGATTCATCCAGTTTGGCCTCTGTTGTTGCTTTGGCCTCCTTGAGCTCCCGTGCGTGCCGGAGCTCAGCCTGCATGGCCTGCTCCTTCACTTCGCGGTGCGTGGTGGTGAGCTGCTCCTTCTCAGCTGAAATCCGGAAGGGTCTTATTAACAAAGAAGTCCGGTATGGTAAAAGATGCAAAACAAGTAAAAACAAGAAATGGTACCTTTGAGCGCGGCGAGCTGGGCGGAGAGATTCTCGAAGGAGGCTTCCAGAAGAGCTGAAATGCAAAAAAGTTACTAAGTGTTGGAAAGGAAAAGCAACCAGTAAAAAGAAGCTGGGGTATGGAAAGCTAACCTCGACACTTGCCGTGGGCCTCAGATAGCTCCCGGTGCTCCCACATCAGCTCCTCAAAGAGCTGCTTCCGGGTCTCCAGTGTGCTCTATTCAAGATAAATAGGTTTCGGTAAAAAGGATGCCGACAAGGAGAGAAAAGTTTCGCACTAAGTGCCGCGCCCTAAACCCGAAACTTGGGGACTGGCTATGCCGTTTTTTTGTGTTTCTAACAGAGTTTCGCGCTAAGTCCTGCGCTCTTAACCCAAAACTCAGGGACTGGCTATGCCGGTTTTTTGGTGTTTACAACAAAGTTTCGCGCTAAGAACTACGTTCTCAACCCGAAACTCGGGGACTGGGGAGATATACATAATCTTCAAAGCTTGGAAAGAAAACCGGCAAAGATGTAAAAGAGATTGAGGTTGTGCAGCTTACCGACACATTGGTGCTGGCATCGTGCCACGCATTGTCGAACTCCTTGGCCGCGTGCCGCAGCCGGCCAAAGTGTTGACCGGTGCTCCGAGGGCCAGAGGGACCGACCACCGGCAGCTTGTCTTTGCCGAGGCCGCGCGTCGCCGGCGTCAGATCCGCTTGATTCCACTTTTCAGCGTAATCAAGCAGATGGCCAAGGTCAGCTCCTCGGTGGTGGAACTCGGTGATCCGGCCTACCTGGGCAGAGGCCGTTTCACCGGTTACAACGGCGGCGCGGCCGGCGTGCAGAACTAGCGTCTACGAACCGGAAGAAGGAGCGGTGGCCGCGGTCACCACCGCAGCAAGTTGCTGGGCGGTGAGTTTGCCGCTCTCTGGCGGTGTTGCCTTGGCGGCCGCCGGTTTGCCGGCCGAGGTTGCCGGAGGAGGAGTTGGCGCGGTTTTGGTTGGCACAGGAGCTCCAGGAGCATCCTTTGCCAGAGCAGAGCTTGCCGACTCGGAAGAATCAGGCATGGCCTTGGAGGGGGAGGAAACATGAGTCTTCTTCTTCTTCTTTTTCTGGACAGGAGGAACCAGAGGTTCCGCCTGTCCGGCATCTTCGGTGCCGGCGCCGGTGTTGCTGGCGCTGGTGTCTTGGATTTCTGGAGGGGAGGCAAATGTCCTCCTCCGCGCGGTGATGTGAAGGTTTAGGGGTCGTGCGCCCCGTACTTGTGTTGCCCCCCAGAGGGGAGGCAGAAGTGTTGCCGGCACCAGATGGTACCGGACATGGCTGAGGAGGAGTCGAGGCCCTGGCGGCATCCTCAGAGGTCTCCGGCCTCATGCCAGAGGCGCTCTTGGAAATCTTCAGGGCAGGCCTGGTAAAACGGAAAAAAGGTTCAGAGGAGTCAACCGGAAAAAGAGAATCAGGAAACAAAAAGAGTCAAGAAATAAAAGAAAGTGAAAACGGAAACTCACCCGGAAACCACCAGCATCTCCCATTTCCGGTAGCGCTTGGTGGTGACCTTCTTCCCGCCGATCTCCATCCGGGAGCGTTTGGCCGGAGGAGCCTCGCTGGAACCGGCCTCGGGCGTGGGCGCCTTGTTCTTGCGGCTTTGGGAGGTGAGCTTGTCAAGAAACTCTGCTCCAACCTCGGCCTGAAGCGGGGTGGCGTGCTCCACAACCTGTGGGTTGGCGCTGGCTGAGGGAGCGTCTACAGAAAGATAATGCATGAGAAAGCGAAAGAGAAAAATACCTCAATTATAGTAACCTCATCATCTGAATCGGAGCTCTTGCCAGAAAAGTTACCAGCGCGTGGAGCGGGGGTGCGGCCCATGTTGTTCTTGGTCTAGACCACGTACGGATCCGGGTCCACCTCGTCCAAGTCGCGCTTCCGGCTAGGGCCTCGAGCCTCTGCGGCGATGCGAGGAAAGCGTTCGCAAGCCTGAAAAAGAGAAGAATCAGTTAGTTATGCGTTGAAAAGCTACCGGAAAACAATCCGGATTACTCAAGTTCTTACAGCAGTGGTTGGAGGATTCATGGCGCTAAGGGGAAGATGGCCCCACTCCCAATCCGGGGGCATGTTGATACGTCTCCGACGTATCGATAATTTCTTATGTTCCATGCCACATTATTGATGATATCTACATGTTTTATGCATACTTTATGTCATTATTATGCGTTTTCCGGAACTAACCTATTGACGAGATGCCGAAGGGCTAGTTCCTGTTTTCTGCTGTTTTTGGTTTCAGAAATCCTAGTAAGGAAATATTCTCGGAATTGGACGAAATCAACGCCCAGCATCGTAGAATCACACGAAGCTTCCAGAACACCCGAGAGCCGCCAGAGGGGAGCCCTGGGGGCCCCACACGCCAGGGTGGCGCGGCCCAGGCCTTGGCCGCGCCCTCCTACTATGTCGCCGCCTCGTCGAACCTCCGACTCCGCCTCTTCGCCTATATAAAGGTCCCTGACCTAAATCTTCGATACGGAAAAGCCACGGTACGAGAAACCTTCCATAGCCGCCGCCATCGCGAAGCCAAGATCTGGGGGACAGGAGTCTCTGTTCCGGCACGCCGCCGGGACGGGGAAGTGCCCCCGGAAGGCTCCTCCATCGACACCACCGCCATCTTCATCACCGGTGCTGTCTCCCATGAGGAGGGAGTAGTTCTCCATCGAGGCTCGGGGCTGTACCGATAGCTATGTGGTTCATCTTTCTCCTATGTACTTCAATACAATAATCTCATGAGCTGCCTTACATGATTGAGATTCATATGACGATGCTTGTAATCTAGATGTCATTGTGCTAGTCAAGTGGATTTTACTTATGTGATCTCCGGAGACTCCTTGTCCCACGTGTGTAAAGGTGATAGTGTGTGCACCGTGTGGGTCTCTTAGGCTATATTTCACAGAATACTTATTCACTGTTATGAATGGCATAGTGAAGTGCTTATTTATATCTCTTTATGATTGCAATGTGTTTTATATCACAATTTATATGTGTGCTACTCTAGTGATGTTATTAAAGTAGTTTATTCCTCCTGCACGGTGTAATGGTGACAGTGTGTGCATCGTGTAGTACTTGGCGTAGTATATGATTGTGATCTCTTGTAGATTATGAAGTTAACTATTGCTATGATAGTATTGATGTGATCTATTCCTCCTTTCGTAGTGTGAAGGTGACAGTGTGCATGCTATGTTAGTACTTGGTTTGGTTGTGTTGATCTGTCATGCACTCTAAGGTTATTTAAATATGAACATCGAATATTGTGGAGTTTGTTAACTCCGGCATTGAGGGTTCGTGTAATCCTACATAGTTAGTGGTGTTCATCATCCAACAAGAGAGTGTAGAGTCTAGCATCTATCTATTTGTTCTGTTATGTGATCAATGTTGAGAGTGTCCACTAGTGAAAGTATAATCCCTAGGCCTTGTTTCCAAATACTGTTATCGCTGCTTGTTTACTGTTTTACTGCATCTCTACTGTCCGCAATATTACCACCATCAACTACACGCCAGCAAGCACTTTTATGGTGCCGTTACTACTGCTCATACTTATTCATACCACCTGTATTTCACTATCTCTTCGCCGAACTAGTGCACCTATTAGGTGTGTTGGGGACACAAGAGACTTCTTGCTTTGTGGTTGCAGGGTTGCATGAGAGGGAGATCTTTGACCTCTTCCTCCCTGAGTTCGATAAACCTTGTGTGACCCACTTAAGGGAAACTTGCTGCTGTTCTACAAACCTCTGCTCTTGGAGGCCCAACACTGTCTACAAGAATAGAAGCACCCGTAGACATCAAGCACTTTTCTGGCGCCGTTGCTCGGGGAGGAAAGGTAAAAGGTACTCACACTCCGGATCTCGGCTACTAAGCTATTTTCGCCGTTGTAAGTACTCGAAGCTATTTCCTTTAGATCCTACAATTGCATCTTTTTGTTTCTTGTTTACACTAGTAAGGCATAATGGAAAACAACAAAAATATGAGAGATCTTTATGAACTTTATCTTGAATTAGGACATGATGTGTTTGAAGAGAGAATTAAAAAACCCATGGAACATTATATGCATGCTAATGGGAATGTTATTAATATGAATGCTTTGAACACTATTGTTGCTAATGCTATGGAAAATTCTAAGCTTGGGGAAGCTGGTTTTGATGAGCATGATCTTTTTAGTCCCCCAAGCATTGAGGAGAAAATTTACTTTGATGATACTTTGCCTCCTATTTATGATGATTATAATGATAGTGGTCTTTTGGTGCCACCTACTATGGAGAGTACATTTTATGATGATTATACTATGCCTCCTACACTTGATGAGAATAATAATGATAGCTACTTTGTTGAATTTTCTCCCGCTATTACTAATAAAATTGACTATTCTTATGTGGAGAGTAATGATGCTTTATGTGATAGTTATATTGTTGAGTTTGCTCATGATACTACTGAAAGTTATCATGAGAGAGGAAAATATGGTTGTAGAAATTTTCATGTTACTAAAACACCTCTCTATGTGCTGAAATTTTTGAAATTACACTTGTTTTATCCTTCTATGCTTGTTGCATTATGCTTCATGAACTTGTTTATTTACAAGATTCCTTTTCATAGGAAGCATGTTAGGCTTAAATGTGTTTTGAATTTGCTTCTTGATGCTCTCTTTTACTTCAAATACTATTTCTTGCGAGTGCATCATTAAAACTGCTGAGCCCATCTTAATGGCTATAAAGAAAGCACTTCTTGGGAGATAACCCATGTTTTTATTTTGCTACAGTAATTTTGTTTTATATTTGTGTCTTGGAAGTTGTTACTACTGTAGAAACCTCTCCTTATCTTAGTTTTGTTGCATTGTTGTGCCAAGTAAAGTCTTTGATAGTAAGGTTCATACTAGATTTGGATTACTGCGCAGAAACAGATTTCTTGCTGTCACGAATCTGGGCCTAATTCTCTGTAGGTAACTCAGAAAATTATGCCAATTTACGTGAGTGATCCTCAGATATGTACGCAACTTTCATTCAATTTGAGCATTTTCATTTGAGCAAGTCTGGTGCCTCAATAAAATTCGTCTTTACGGACTGTTCTGTTTTGACAGATTCTGCCTTTTATTTCGCATTGCTTCATTTGCTATGTGAGATGGATTTCTTTGTTCCATTGACTTCCAGTAGCTTTGAGCAATGTCCAGAAGTGTTAAGAATGATTGTGTCACCTCTGAACATGTGAGTTTTTGATTATGCAATAACCCTCTAATGAGTTTGTTTTGAGTTTGGTGTGGAGGAAGTTTTCAAGGGTCAAGAGAGGAGGATGACGCAATACGATCAAGAAGAGTGAAAAGTCTAAGCTTGGGGATGCCCCGGTGGTTCATCCCTGCATATTTTAAGAAGACTCAAGCATCTAAGCTTGGGGATGCCCAAGGCATCCCCTTCTTCATCGACAAATTATCAGGTTCCTTCTCTTGAAACTATATTTTTATTCGGTCACATCTTTGTACTTTGCTTGGAGCGTCTGTTTGTTTTTGTTTTTGTTTTTGTTTGAATAAATGCTTGTGTGGGAGAGAGACACGCTCCGCTGGTTCATAGGAACACATGTGTTCTTAGCTTTTAATTTTCATGGCGAAGGTTGAAACTGCTTCGTTAATTGTTATATGGTTGGAAACGGGAAATGCTACATGTAGTAATTGGTGTGATGTCTTGAATAATGTGATACTTGGTAATTGTTGTGCTCATGTTTAAGCTCTTGCATCATATACTTTGCACCTATTAGTGAAGAAATACATAGAGCTTGCTAAAATTTGGTTTGCATGACTGGTCTCTCTAATGTCTAGATATTTTCTAGTAAGGGTTTGAACAACAAGGAAGACGGTGTAGAGTCTTATAATGCTTGCAATATGTCTTTTATGTGAGTTTTGCTGTACCGGTTCATACTTGTGTTTGCTTCAAACAACCTTGCTAGCCTAAGCCTTGTACTGAGAGGGAATACTTCTCGTGCATCCAAAATCCTTGAGCCAAACACTATGCCACTTGTGTCCACCATACCTACCTACTACATGGTATTTCTCCGCCATTCCAAAGTAAATTGCTTGAGTGCTACCTTTAAATTTCTATCCTCTACCTTTGCAATATATAGCTCATGGGACAAATATCCTAAAAACTATTGTGGTATTGAATATGTACTTATGCACTTCATCTCTTATTAAGTTGCTTGTTTTGCGATAACCATGTTCCTGGGGACGCCATCAACTACTCTTTGTTTAATATCATATGAGTTGCTATGCATGTCCGTCTTGTCTGATGTAAGGGCGATTTACCATGAGTTGAATGGTTAGAGCATGCATACTGTTAGAGAAGAACATTGGGCCGCTAACTAAAGCCATGATTCATGGTGGAAGTTTCAGTTTCGGACAAATATCCTCAATCTCTTATGAGAACATTAATTGTTGCTAAATGCTTATGCATTAAAGAGGAGTCCATAATCTGTTGTCTATGTTGTGCCGGTATGGATGTCTAAGTTGAGAATAATCAAAAGCGAGAAATCCAATGCGAGCTTTCTCCTTAGACCTTTGTATAGGCGGCATAGAGGTACCCCTTTGTGACACTTGGTTAAAACATATGCATTGCGATGATAATCCAGGTAATCCAAGCTAATTAGGACAAGGTGCGGGCACTATTAGTATACTATGCATGAGGCTTGCAACTTGTAAGATATAATTTACATGACACATATGCTTTATTACTACCGTTTACAAAATTGTTTCTTGTTTTCAAAACCAAAGCTCTAGCACAAATATAGCAATCAATGCTTCCCTCTGCGAAGGGCCATTCTTCTACTTTTTATGTTGAGTCAGTTTACCCATTTCTCTCCATCTCAAGAAGCAAACACTTGCGTGAACTGTGCATTGATTCCTACATACTTGCATATTGCACTTGTTATATTACTTTACATTGACAATATCCATGAGATATACATGTTATAAGTTGAAAGCAACCGCTGAAACTTAATCTTCCATTGTGTTGCTTCAATACCTTTACTTTGAATTATTGCTTTATGAGTTAACTCTTATGCAAGACTTATTGATGCTTGTCTTGAATGTACTATTCATGAAAAGTCATTGCTACATGATTCATTTGTTTACTCATGTCATTACCATTGTTTTGATCGCTGCATTCATTACATATGCTTACAATAGTATGATCAAGGTTATGATGGCATGTCACTCCAGAAATTATCTTTGTTATCGTTTACCTGCTCGGGACGAGCAGAAACTAAGCTTGGGGATGCTGATACGTCTCCGACGTATCGATAATTTCTTATGTTCCATGCCACATTATTGATGATATCTACATGTTTTATGCATACTTTATGTCATTATTATGCGTTTTCCGGAACTAACCTATTGACGAGATGCCGAAGGGCCGGTTCTCGTTTTCTGCTGTTTTTGGTTTCAGAAATCCTAGTAAGGAAATATTCTCGGAATTGGACGAAATCAACGCCCAGCATCTTAGAATCACACGAAGCTTCCAGAACACCCGAGAGGCGCCAGAGGGGAGCCCTGGGGGGCCCACACGCCAGGGTGGCGCGGCCCAGGCCTTGGCCGCGCCCCCCTACTGTGTCGCCGCCTCGTCGACCCTCCGACTCCGCCTCTTCGCCTATATAAAGGTCCCTGACCTAAATCTTCGATATGGAAAAGCCACGGTACGAGAAACCTTCCAGAGCCGCCGCCATCACGAAGCCAAGATCTGGGGGACAGGAGTCTCTGTTCCGGCACGCCGCCGGGACGGGGAAGTGCCCCGGAAGGCTCCTCCATCGACACCACCGCCATCTTCATCACCGCTGCTGTCTCCCATGAGGAGGGAGTAGTTCTCCATCGAGGCTCGGGGCTGTACCGGTAGCTATGTGGTTCATCTCTCTCCTATGTACTTCAATACAATAATCTCATGAGCTGCCTTACATGATTGAGATTCATATGACGATGCTTGTAATCTAGATGTCATTGTGCTAGTCAAGTGGATTTTACTTATGTGATCTCCGGAGACTCCTTGTCCCACGTGTGTAAAGGTGACAGTGTGTGCACCGTGTGGGTCTCTTAGGCTATATTTCACGGAATACTTATTCACTGTTATGAATGGCATAGTGAAGTGCTTATTTATATCTCTTTATGATTGCAATGTGTTTTATATCACAATTTATCCGTGTGCTACTCTAGTGATGTTATTAAAGTAGTTTATTCCTCCCGCACGGTGTAATGGTGACGAGTGTGTGCATCGTGTAGTACTTGGCGTAGGCTATGATTGTGATCTCTTGTAGATTATGAAGTTAACTATTGCTATGATAGTATTGATGTGATCTATTCCTCCTTTCGTAGTGTGAAGGTGACAGTGTGCATGCTATGTTAGTACTTGGTTTGGTTGTGTTGATCTGTCATGCACTCTAAGGTTATTTAAATATGAACATCGAATATTGTGGAGCTTGTTAACTCCGGCATTGAGGGTTCGTGTAATCCTACATAGTTAGTGGTGTTCATCATCCAACAAGAGAGTGTAGAGTCTAGCATCTATCTATTTATTCTGTTATGTGATCAATGTTGAGAGTGTCCACTAGTGAAAGTATAATCCCTAGGCCTTGTTTCCAAATACTGTTATCGCTGCTTGTTTACTGTTTTACTGCATCTCTACTGTCCGCAATATTACCACCATCAACTACACGCCAGCAAGCACTTTTCTGGTGCCGTTACTACTGCTCATACTTATTCATACCACCTGTATTTCACTATCTCTTCGCCGAACTAGTGCACCTATTAGGTGTGTTGGGGACACAAGAGACTTCTTGCTTTGTGGTTGCAGGGTTGCATGAGAGGGATATCTTTGACCTCTTCCTCCCTGAGTTCGATAAACCTTGGGTGATCCACTTAAGGGAAACTTGCTGCTGTTCTACAAACCTCTGCTCTTGGAGGCCCAACACTATCTACAAGAATAGAAGCACCAGTAGACATCACATGTCCGTATTGCAAATTTGCCTGGCCTTGAGCGCTACATCCCTTTGCTCAGGGCCAAGCCGGTAATTTTCGTGGGATCGCGGGGGCCGCACATCTGGCTCATCTTGTGAGCTCGGCGCTGGAGAGGAAGCAACCGGCGTGAGATAAACGCACGGATGATATCGTCGGAGCAGATCTTCGTCTCCTTCTTGAGGCCCTCCAGGAACCGAACTATCCGGTTGGTCTCGATATGATCGATCCCCGGATAGTAGCCCTAGTTGGCCTTCGTGGGCGTCGCCGGATTGTAGGCCGGCAGGTTGATGAAATCTGAGGAACCCTTGTTCCTCACATAGAAGAAAGTATCCTGCCAGCCCCGGCAGGAATCCAGGCTGGAAAACTTGAAGAAGGGGCTCCCTTGGCGGGAACCCACGATGCAGGATCCGCACTGCACCAGAGGTTTAGGCTTGGGGATGTCTCTGCCTTGGACCGAGTTGATCCGAAGGCAAAAGAAGCGAGCGAAAGCTTCTTTGGTGGGAAGGAGTCCAACGTAGGCCTCCATGAAAGAAACATAGCAAGAGAGATAGAAGATGGCGTTGCCAGGAAGGTGATGGGGTTGGAGTTTATAGAAATCTAGAAATTGGCGAAAGAAATCGGAGGCAGGAAGGCCGAAGCCTCGCTCAAAGTGAGCAACAAAAACAACAAATTCTTCGGCTTCGGGCTTGGGTTCCACCTCGTCACGTGGAATCCTGCAAGATACCTATGCCGGTATCCTCCGGGAGCGGTACAGCCAGTCGATGTCCTGCTGTGTCACGTCGGAGCCTTTCCAGGCTCCCCGGGTGATGTTGGCCAAGTCCACACCGGAAACTTGGCGGGAGCTACTGGCTTCCTGGCCCTTTCTGGAACCGGTGTCCGAAACGGATGAGGAAGCTCCCATCCGGTCCAGCTCGGCTTCAAGCCCGTCGGAGGCCTAGCTGTGGTGGCTGCTGGAGGCCGATTCGGAAAGATATTCGTCGGTAGACATGCGAGTCGGGAGATGCCAGAATCTAACTAGAAACAGATTTCCCAAGATCTAGCCCCGCGCGAAGATCTACGAGTAAGAGGAAAAACAAAAGAAAGGAAAGAGTAAATACTCTACCGGCCCAAGAACTAAGAAGCGTAGAAGAAGAGGGCAAACAGGCATTGAAGCTAACCTGAGGCGGCGGAAGACGTTGAGGACGGAGGTCGCCAGAGACGCGGTGAGCTCGCGGTCGTCGACGAGGGCCGGCGACGAAGAGGAGCAGGTGTTGCAGATGGGAGCCCGATGCAGCGACGGTGGAGGCGCTTCGGAGGCTCTCTGCGCGGCGGAAATCCTCAGCACAACAGGAGGAACGGCGCTGGTTCTTCGGGAGATGTGCTCTAGCGGTGACCGGCGGCGACGGGAGCGCAAGGGGCGAGAAGCTCTGAGTGCGTCTGAGGGGGAAAATGCGGAGAAGAAGAGGAGAAGAAACTGCCTCGCTCTTAAATAGGAAAGAGGAGTAGTGGGATGGCAACCGCTGGGCTCGGCGGTTCGGTTCGTGGGCCGCCACGTGGCACGCAGATACACGCGCCAAAAATAAGAGGACACAGGGAGGCCACACGGATCCGGAACGGCAGCGCGGATTCGGTGTGGCGCCATAAATGCTGGCGCAGAAGACGAAGGGAAGTGACCCCTGACACTGTCGCGCGCAGGCACAGTGTGCATGTCAATGACAGGCGTTGTACCCGAGATATTCTCGACTTCGTCGAGGAGAGGTTTAATGACTAGGATACCGGAGAAAATCGGTACAGAGACATAAGTCCGGCAAAGACGCCGAAGAGCTTGATCCGGATTCCGGAAGGATTAAACCGGTACCTTGAGAAAAGAGAACCTAGCATGGTCCGTTGGATAGGATCCACCGGACTATACCAGCTTCAGGGACTAATGTTGGGGGGATGACCCCCGGTATGCCAAAGGCATGCCAAACCGGATGGTTTGATCCATCAAAGTACCGGTTTAAAGATTATTCCGGGTAGCGAAAGTTGGTTCAGCGAATCATACCGGTATCCCAGGAGGGGGATGCCGGAACCGGCTAAGGAGGTACCGGTGTACCGGTACAGGCTACACTGTAGCACGTCGGCAAGACTGGTCAAAGATGCTCTCCAGAGCTAGAAGACAAAGATGAGCGAAGCACTTCAGCTTTAAACGAAGCCATGATGCCAAAGGCGAAGGATGACGTAAAAGGTGCCGGAGGATGTCACAGCTCCTGATTAAAGGCATACCGGCATCACCGGTAGCTAAAGTAGCATTGTAAAGTAATTTGTCTAGTCAAAGATCCCATTAGGGTTTCTTAGGGTTTCTTCCCCTGTAAGCCACCCTCTCCCCTATATAAGGAGAGGGGGCAAAGCCCTTCGCGGGCACGTCCAATAATCTCTCTTGTATACAGAAACCTGTAAGCATTTATGATCAAGAAATAGAGAGATCTAGGGCATTCTTTGTTGTTGAATCTATCATCTTCTACCTTCGGGCAAGGCCAAGTTCTTGAGGAATCCATCCGGAAACCTCTCCATCTATACCAAAACCCTCCCCCGAATCCTCTAGCGCACATTCGGCCCCAAGATAAGCCATCCCATGGCATCGTTCTGTTCACCACGACGACAGCAAGATTCAGATCCATCTTGAGTCCCTCCATCTTTTGCTTCAGCACTTCATTCTCCATTCTGTTGGAGTCAAGGCTGAGCTGAGTCTTGAACAACAGGTTCTCCATCTGGGCAGCCTGGCGTCCGAGGGGAAAAGTGTAGGGAGTCATAGTGGGAATCCCTTCCTCGTTGCGGCGCCCCAAGAGAGCGTGAGGGAGCCCCTTTGCCTCAACCTCGGCACGGTGGTGGAAGCAAAGGCGTGCGAGAGCTGCCTGCAGCACCCTCACAAGACCCTCCTCCCAAGTGCAGTCGAAGACCTGGACCTCAATCTCCTCGATGTTCCTCACATGAGAGCCCCGGAGTGTGCAAACCACCATCCAAGACATCTCGCCTTCCTTGGTGCACTCCATCTGTCGTCCCTTCACCTCGGGTAGCAGGCGTCCAACGGTCCGCGACACCTCGATGAGGGCGGTCTCAAACAGAAAGCGGGGCTGGTCATAGCCCAGCTGGCGGCTCTCGGTGAACATCGGTGGGTCCATCTACACAAGATTTTAGGTGGATAATTAGTAACAACATCATAGTGTGCAAAATTTTAGATACATAAGGTAAAAACTTTAAAGATTAATGCAAGTAATATTAAGTCTAAGAGAAATTAGGGGAGAGACTAGGCATTATTTCAGCAATTAGTCATCTCGTTTTTGATATAGAAAATTAGTTTTTGTACTATCTTAACGTCCATGCTAACTAGGGTCTCCTAAGGTCAGGATGGCTCTAATACCAGCTCTGTGGGGACCCCGGACTAGCTGTCCGAAATACCCTGTTATGCAATCAAATCACGATCCCATGATCAATGCACCGTGAGCACATAACCGAACTGAATATCCAGGTTACATCATCCATTACAGTACCGAATAAATAAGTCTTACAACATTGGGGTCACATGCCCCAGTCTTACATAAATGCCACAATGGGCAAGTTCACAAACATAGCAGCGGATACACGTCAACGTCGTCGGGCCCAAGTCATGCCTTAGACCTACAGGCGTCTGACTTGGAGATTGTCCTAGGTCGCATAGTCATCCTGGTATCCTCCATCATCTTCGTAGTCCTCCTCATAGTCAGGCCAAGTTAATAGCCAGGGACAAATCCGTGAGTACATTTGGAATTGTACTCGCAAACCATCAAGAAGGTGATAACAATTCCATCTAGAGAAGACAAGAGAGGGAGAACAGTTTCTCTCGTGGATATAGCATGCATAAGAGGATCAGTTTCTCTTGTGGATATAGCATGCATAAGAGGATCAGTTTCTCTTGTGGATATAGCATGCCAACATCTCAAGTGATGCGGACACTATGGTGTTTCAAGGACATCTTGCTAACGTTATAGAAAAAGAGGTAGCATGCCGCCATCTCAATTGATGGGGATACTAGGGAAGTCCTATGACATCTCTATGACTTTATTGAAGAAGATACTTCAAAAGATAACTACGACATCTCTATATCTTTATTGAAGAAGAGGTAGCATACCGCCATCTCAATTGATGGGGATGCTAGGGAAGTCCTATGACATCTCTATATCTTTATTGAAGAAGAGTTCCTCTACATGAAACACTAGAAAAGAGTTCCCCACTTGGTCTTAGTTTTTCCAAGACCATCTTCATAGGGTCGACACACACCCTTTTTCGTACCTTTCTGGTACATCCATCACGACATTTCCTTTGCAAAACATTTGTCAAAACAAAACTCAAGCCCAGGTTAAGAGTGGCCATTTCAACTTGTCCATGACCGCGGACGCGGCTATTCGAATAGATTTAACTCTGCAGAGTTTGCGCACTTTCCCCACACGAACTGATAAATCCGCCGGGATCATCCCCGGATCGTCATACGAAGGTATGCGAGTCTCAGATAACCAGTCATAGTCTTTCTCCTATCTCCCTTGACATGAGTCCTTCCCTGCGGGCTTACCCCTTCCCGGCACCCCGGCAGCATACCTCCTTTTGAGTGTATCTCCGGCGCCATGACAGAAGACCCTCAGTAATCGTTCGGCTATAGACAACTACAGTGTATTGCCTCCTCCAGAGCGCAACCCGATGTCAGAGGTCGTCGTGACCCTCCCTACAAAGTTGTGAAGGGTTCTCATGCCAATTTCAACAGACTACGGACTAAGCCCGTGCCCACTTTGGATAATGTGGTTGCGCGAATAAAATTTGGGACGGCGATCACTTATACGCAGTGCTCCTTTGAAAACATAACCCACACACTTCCTTTGTTTGCCAACATCCCATCATATTTCTCCGAATAACCTTGTTCAAAACGTTTGGTCTTCCAAAAACCTTCTCTCGGGAAGAGTTAACTTACCTAAGGTTTTCATAAAACATTTACAACAAGGCAAACCTTGAGGGGTTCCCAACCTATAGTTTCATGAGTTGAACTAGCATGGCACTATGGTCGAGATGAAAGTCATCACGCCATAGATGGTGTAAAAAGGGGGTAATGGTGTGGATCATACTTGCTTAAGGTAAGCATTTATTAAGACAACACAAGGAGAAATGTACTCTTAGATTTGAGGGGCTAATAATCAAACTTAGATAATGAAGTATCACTATCCAACGTACTCTCCAATAGTGTACACGGCATACTCCTCTCAAGTTGAGAATACACCAATATCATTACATTGATACCTTCATTCAACAAAAGGAGAGGGTGTGGTGTAAGTCACCATCTTGGAATGAGACATGCTCATGTTGGGCATACAAGTTAACCAAGTGGAATAGCATGACCATGATGCCATGCATCCCAAGATCACAAGGACAATAGTGCAGTATCACCACTAGGGAGTACTCCACTAGCAACCATACATAGACAACAAATTTAGAGAGAACAACACACATAGAATCAAGGTGCTTTGGGGATCAACAAATGACACCCAACTAGACACCAAATCAGAGATCAAAGATGGCTTGCCTTGGTTGGGTTGTCCCTGGTCTTCCTCAAATCCTTCTCCAAATTCCTCCCCTTCGACTTCTCCCTCGTTCGTATCTAACGTCGCAAAAGTAAACGGTGCATACAATCAATAAGAAACTTATGGACCAAGGGTAGATAAATAAAATATGAAAATATGCAGGGGAGTTGTTTGGCAGTAAAAAATTATGGTTTGGCCATTATGATAAAAGAAAAGTAACAAGGTTTAATTAAAACAATCAAAATTTAATCCTATCATTGCATGTGACACACATACAATCATAACCAGAGACAAAATATCATGAACAGAGAATACTGGTATTTTTCCTAGATGCAAAGTAACAAAACAAGACCAACAAAATTGGATTCATTAAAAATATTTATTTTTCAAATTTTGGAATTAGGAATACTAACCAGAATACAGTGATCATGTTTTATCTATTAAAAATCGTAAAAAAATCCTAAAAATATGAGGCCAGTGGCATCTGAAATATATTTTCAAACTGGTTAAAATGCAATTGGAATCACATAAATCGGAGCTACCAAACTAATTTTATTAGCAAAATAGTACACTGGCAGATTTCAATTTTTATTTTCTGTTTTAACAAATTTTAAACAATTATTTGGGCGGGAATGCTCTGGGCCGTGCGGGTGTTGCCAAGATGGGCCGGCCCAGTGGGGCTCTCCGGTGGTTGCAGAAAAAAGAAGAAAAAGAAAAAAGAAAAAGGGCCGGGGCCCGTGGCGGGCCAGGCCGTGCATGGCCAGCGTGGCGGCATGGCCCATGCAGCCCCTGGATCTGGATCCGATGGCCAGGAGCCGTCGTGTCCACGATGCGCGCGAGGCGCTCACTGGCGCAAAGGAAAAAGGGGCGACCAGGGGCTTACCGGCGGCCTGCGGTTGCGTGTCTTGGCGTAGGCGGCTTGGCGGCGTGGGTGTGCAGCTCGTGGGTGTCCTGGCGGTGCTTGGGCAAGTCGGCGTCGCCTTGTTCGGCGACGTCTGCATCACGGGCGTCGTCTGTGCGTCGTCGTCGCCGTCGCCTCGCTGCAGATCTTCACGGTGACCACGGCGGTGATGGTGTCGGGTGGCAGCAGCAACGGCTCGAGCTGCTGCTCAAGCAGCTGGGCAGAGGGAGAGGCAGCCTGGTGGCGTGGCGAGTGGGGGAGCTGAGAGGAGAGGAGTGGCGCTCGGTGGGTTTTATAGGCGGAGAGGAGCACGGTGGTGGAGTGGGCGGTGGCGATGGCCAACGGGCGCGCAAGGGCTGGCGTCACCAGCTGGCCCCACGGTGACGTCGCCCTGGTGGCGTTAGCAATGGGAGGGAGTTGAGGCGGTGTGCGTGCAGTCGAGGCTGATGGCGTGCCGCACGAGGCGACGCCATCATGTCTCCTGCCAGCGTGGCGCGCGCGTGCGTGTAGGCTAGGGTTTTGGTGCGAGAGGGGGCTCTGGTGGTGCTTGGGCCAAAGAGGGGAGAGGTGGAAGGGGCTGAAATGTCTCAAACATATCTATAATTTCTTATGTTCCATGCTAGTTTTATGACAATACTCACATGTTTTATATACACTTTACATCATTTATAGGCATTTTCCGGCACTAACCTATTAACAAGATGCCGAAGCGCCAGTTCCTGTTTTGTGCTTGTTTTTGGTTTCAGAAATCCTACACAGGAAATATTCTCGGAATTGGACGAAACAAAAGCCCAGGGTCTTATTTTTCCACGGAGCTTCCAGAAGACCGAAGGAGATACGAAGTTGGGCCACGAGGCGCCGATACCATAGGGCGGCGCGTCCAAGGAGGGGCCCGCGCCGGCCTATGGTGTGGGGCCCTCGTGCCTCTCCCGACTCTGCCCTTCCGCCTACTTATACTCTCCGTCGCGAAAACCCTATTACCGAGAGCCACGATATGGAAAAAGTTCCAGAGACGCCGCCGCCGCCAATCCCATCTCGGGGGATTCAGGAGATCGCCTCCGGCACCCTGCCGGAGAGGGGAATCATCACCCGGAGGACTCTACATCACCATGACCGCCTCCGGACTGATGTGTGAGCAGTTCATCCTTGGACTATGAGTCCATAGCATTAGCTAGATGGTTATCTTCTCCTCATTGTTCTATCATGTTAGATCTTGGGAGCTGCCTATCATGATCAAGATCACCTATTTGTAATGCTACATGTTGTGTTTGTTGGGATCCGATGAATATGGAATACTATGTCAAGTTGATTATCGATCTATCATATATGTGTTGTTTATGATCTTGCATGCTCTCCATTGCTAGTAGAGGCTCTGGCCAAGTTGATACTTGTAACTCCAAGAGGGGGTATTTATGCTAGATAGTGGGGTCATGCCTCCATTGAATGCAGGACGATGTGACGAAAGTTCTAAGGTTGTGGATGTGTTGTTGCCACTAGGGATAAAACATCAATGCTTTGTCTAAGGATATTTGTATTGTTTACATTACGTATAGTACTTAATGCAATTGTCTGTTGTTTGCAACTTAATACTGGAAGGGGTGCGGATGCTAACCCGAAGGTGGACTTTTTAGGCATAGATGCATGCTGGATAACGGTCTATGTTCTTTATCGTAATGCCCTAAGTAAATCTCGTAGTAGTCATCATGATATGTATGTGCATTGTTATGCCCTCTCTATTTGTCAATTGCCCACATGTAATTTGTTCACCCAACATGTTATTTATCTTATTGGAGAGACACCACTAGTGAACTGTGGACCCCGGTCCATTCTTTTACATCTGAAATACAACCTACTCAATCATTGTTCTCTGTTGTTCTTTACAAGCAAACATCATTCTCCACACCATACGTTTAATCCTTTGTTTACAGCACGCCGGTGAGATTGACAACCTCACTGTTAAGTTGGGGCAAAGTATCTTGATTGTGTTGTGCAGGTTTCACGTTGGCGCCGGAATCCCTGGTGTTGCGCCGCACTACACTCCTTCACCAACAACCTTCACGTGGCCTTCATCTCCTACTGGTTCGATAAACCTTGGTTTCTTACTGAGGGAAAACTTGCTGTTGTACGCATCACACCTTCCTCTTAGGGTTCCCAACGGACGTGTGCTTTACCGTCACAAGAAGCTATTTTCTGGCACCGTTACAAGCCCTGTCACGCGCCAGCAAGGACACGTAACTCGATAAAGAAGCACAACATAAGGATAGCAGTGAGAGGGGGAGCAAAATATAAAATATGTGAAGAGGGAGGGCTCGCCTGTGAAAAGCTGCAGAAGAACTTATCGTATCTCACATCACCACTTCGTGATCCTATCCGTGAAGAAGCAAAGCACTATAACAAACAACGGATGCACCACTTAATACTATGGCAAAAGAATCGGCATGCTCAGGATGATATGCATGGCATGGCAACGATGATGCAATGTAACTTATCCAATTTAAGCGGAATCGGAATTCCGACACACAATTATTAGGTTTGAGTTATTTTTCTACCGGCAATATTAAGTGTTATTTAGCATGGCATGACATGGCACGGGTGAGCTACATCAATTTTAATCGGAGCGAGAAACCGTAGCCGGTAATTTCCAAATACTCCGCGTTTAATTATTAGGTGCGATGCAAACTATAACGGCACGGCATGATGCGAGATGCAAATAGACATATAGTTGACATATTTAGATTCAGTGAATTGTTTTGAAAAACTTTAATATGTTAAACATTTGCATTTGAATTTGTATTCAAAAGTTAAGAACAGATTGGTATTTGAATTGGAAAAGTATTAAAAGCAGTGTCCACCAGAACGTTCTGGGTTTTGTTTCTGGAAAGATACAAGAAGCAAGCAGTAGTACAAGGAGCAGATCACTGCGCTGCAGCTTCAGATTTTGATAATGACTAGTTGGATGCCCGTGCGTTGCTATGATCTCTAAAGTTTTTATTGTTACATGTGAATACACATACATATTTACATAGGTAGAAATATATGTTGATGTGATATTTCAACACATAAATTGGATTCCACTTTGCTTAAGATATAATAGGAAATTTGTCTGTGCGTTGCTACAGTTGATATGTTACTCATACCTAACCGTTTAGTTTATTGTTATTGATACCGAACCGTGGCAATTTGCTGGCACCAATATGCAATAACCAATTTACCGACATGGCATTTGAAAAAACAGTGCGAGGAAACATAAAAAACATCACCAAACAAATCAGCCCACCGAATTAATGGCCTCTTCTGATTTGGCGAATATACATATTAACACTAAACTTTATTTCCCAAGCTTCAAATCATCTAGATCAACACTTTCAGATCTGTCTGTCCTATAGGTCAACCAAGCTTGTAAGTACATAAAATAGTCAGATTCAGGAGAAAGAAACAAACATTTCCTTTTCTTCCGCTGAAAGAAGTCTGGAACTTTGTCAGATTCCATATTTAATCTCAGCCAACTTTGCCAGTAGTTAAGCTAATGTGAATCCTTACACGTCATCTGTTATATGTACCACGAGAAGTACCAAATATTTAATGATCTATCCCAAAGTTGACATGGACATCTTCTTGGAAGTCACGCATTGCACCATCACCGACTTCGCTGAGCGAACAAATATCGATTATGTACCCGCGCCTGGAGAGGGACATGTTCATGGACCCGGAGAAAGCATTGGTGACGGCGGTGCTTGCCACGGTGTAATTCTAAGACTTACGAATTACACTGTGGCAAGCACCACCGTCAAGCATCAGTACCCAAACATCAAAAGTCAATTCGTCCGCCGAACAGATTAGCTAGCAGAGCTGCAAATTCGCCAGCGGCAACCACGGCGTGCAGCAACTAAGCTAGTCGCCATAGCTTAGATCAGCGCCGATGCCACGTATATCACGTATCACAGCGCTCATGCCGTGCAACACAGGAAAGTCGATCAATCGAGGACGGTTTAACGCAGCGTCGTCGACTAACTGGCGACGGTGTGGAGCCACTCACGGGACCCCTCTTACAGGAGTGGGGGTGGATGGAGGGTGACGACAAGCCATGTTGCTCTGCCCTGGGAGTACAAAGATGTGCATGTCTGATTGTGGTGTACACCGCGGCGGCCGGCACCGGCCATGTTGCTCTGCCCTGGGAGTACAAAGATGTGCATGTCTGTTGGAACGTTGATGCATCTAGCGGGAGGCACCGCACTAATGTTATGCAGCAGGCACCGCACTAATGTTTCCAATCGCTAGAGATTGGGTAAGCAAAAGAATCCAGAGATCATAGTCGATCGATTCGTGCTCGGTTATTCTGTTCTTCCCTCTGCTGGCCATAGCTGGAGACTTCTTTGCCGGATCCGATGGAGGTCGCGATTGGGTGGCCCGCGGGCACCATCAGTGCTATCCTTTAGATCGCCAGGTTGGGTGTGGAATTCGTCAAGTCTGGCTTGCCGATGGCAAGCGATTCGAGATGTTATCATCGTCCTTTGGGCGGTAGAGGAGGGCTGATGGTAGCACGCCGCTAGCCTGATCTCTCACTTGCCTGAGCTGTTCTATGAAGCCGACGGCGTCAACTACAACATGCTTTAGTAGCACAAAGCCATAAACCCTTCGCTCGTGTGTCATGGCATGGTTTCCAAAGAGGTGCACCCTGTCATGGCTGTGGCGTCGGAGCAGCTCGCCGCGCCCATGGCTGCCTCCACGACCGGAACGATTTCCGCGGACGAGCTTCTCGGACGCCGCCAAGATGCGTTCGTTATTTCCTTTTCTCATCAGCGCTCCTTTATGGACTCTGTTTGGTCCGGTTATATACGCGTACACGAGTTTTATTCGGTTGAAGACCAAACAGATTGTTAGTACTTGCCAAATTAGAACGGGATGGATCGGGACACTGTTTCTGGTGACGTCCTCGGTTCCTACGATGGGGTGAAGGATGAAGAGGCAAACCACAACCGACCGACGGACGAAGGCGTATTTTTTGATGGACGAAAGCGGAAAGTGATGGACCAAACCAAGGAAACGTTAGCCCCTTTATTATTAGGTATAGATAGATATAAATTTAGTATGATCAATTATTATCATATATTATCTCATGATCATGCGTTGCTACGGAAACCAGGACATATATAAATGTGATTTGATTTTTTTAGTCACCATAATGACACATCTGACTTTTAGTTTTGAATACCCCACGCAAACCTTCTAAGAACAAACATGTGTTCTTTATCACTTTTTATCTTTTTCACTTATGTGTCTCCTTCTCAACACGTATTGGTAGACGTTTTTTTTAATATTTCACACTATTATGCTTTTACTACTTCAATAGGTTTTCCTTTATGGGAGAATAACAGTGTAGTCTACGAATCCACAGTAAAGAGGATATAATCTATAAGAAGCACAAATGCAGAGCTTGATTACAATTGGCTCACTATTCTTGTAAATTAATTCTCTCTGTTTTCTCTGGTCAAATAGATAGGATTTTCTGTTGAAGGGTCAAATTATTTTCTTAGGCGTGCACCAGTAGATAAGCAAATCAAAATTTTACCATGCATAACTGGCCTGAAGTACCAAAAAAATCACTCCAACTCACTCAACACAGTAAGAAGATATCAAATCGCTACGGCGTGGTATCTCCTTGTCAATCAAAAAGAACATATCGAGCGATTTGCTTGATGAGCAACTCAAACCAACAAAAAATACAATAAAATAAAAAAACAAGTAACAAAGATTACATCTATATTCCACAACCTCTTGGCCATCGTAAAACACCTTGAATGTTTCGCATGAATGAATGTCCACCATTGAGAATATACGTCAACTTTCCAGACCTCAATTTCATCCTTACCATCGATAACCTTCCCCAGGTCATACCATAGTTTTCCTAGGCTCTTATTGTAAACATAACATGATTTTTCCTGTGTGTCAGTCTTAAATCCCGATTCTTTCCTGCTAATTGGATGAAGTGAAACCAGGTAGTCTAGCAAACACCAATGCAAAGGTGAATTAGCACAGACACACTGGTCAATCATACGTACAAGAATAGCATCTCAGCGATCGGGCATAACCTTTGGCCACGATCGATTTACCACGGCCAAAAGCATGGCTAGATACTTAAACCTGAGCGAGCGGAACGTGCCGTGCATCGTGTGCTAGCGGACACATCTGACGGTGTTCAGCTGCAGGAACGACTCGAGGGATACCACTACGCGCCCCTCGATCAGAAGGAGCTTTCTATCCACTACGCGCCCCTCCAACACGTGCACTTGTGCCCTCAAGTCATCCGGAGTCGTATCTTATTTGGGATGCACGTTGGCAAGACTCGATCATCTAGGATGCTCATCCATGGAAACCAGTGGTGGCCGGCGAGCAGCGGCCAGATGTAACAACATCTTGAACGCATATGTGTTTCATTGGCTGAAGACTCCTTGTGTTGTTACCGCGAGAACATCACCATTAAGCTACTGCCTGCTCGATCGAGTGGCTTCTTTGGATTGTACTGTCTTTTCTCTCATCCCCGCAGGAGCACAGGGTAGGGCGGAGCTAGGTTGGCTGGCGGTTAAAATCAAGGCGGCCGGCGCACTGGCATGAGTCAGGTGACGGCGGAGCGGAGGTTGAACGACGAGTAATCGGGAGTCCATGGTCGGGCAGGGTCGGGGTGCCGAGATCGTGAGGCCTAGTACGTGTTTCGCCGACGTATTCGATCTCGTTTCATCGATCTCACGCTTATATAGGAAAAAATTGGCGGCGGGAGTTAGGAAACTGGCAGCTAGAAATCCTGAACCCGATCGACCCGGAGTCTCATGTCAACGGGCGACAATATTGTGAGAAGTTGCCTTGGGCGACAAACGACGGACGAACCAAAACAAACACGGACCAAACCACGGAAACACTTCGTACTTCCATATTTAATCTCAACCAACTTTACCAGTAGTTAAGTTACTATGAATCCTTACACGTCATCTGTTATATGTACCAGGAGAAGTACCAAATTGAATGTTCTAGGACGTCTCCTAGAGGGGGGGGGGGTGAATAGGCGGTGTATAAAAACTTCTACTTGAGAGCTAAACTAGGCGGAATAAAACTACACAAGTGTTTACTAGTTTAGCTCAAGGCCTATCAAGTAGGGGTTTGCCTAAGAGCACCAACAACCTATGCTAGCATGATGAGCACAATATGATAACAAGCTAGGTAAAGCACATCAAGCTGTTGGAGATATGCCCAAGAGGCAATAATAAAATGGTTATTATAATATATCTTCAAGTTTATGATAATGTTTACATACCATGCTATAATTGTATTAACCGAAACATTGATACATGTGTGTTATGTGAACAACAAGGAGTCCCTAGTAAAGCCTCTTGTATAACTAGCTTGTTGATTAATAGATGATCATGGTTTCGTGATCACGAACATTGGATGTTATTAATAACAAGGTTATATCATTATATGAATGATGTAATGGACACACCCAATTAAGCGTAGCATAAGATCACGTCATTAAATTATTTGCTATAAGCTTTTGATACATAGTTACCTAGTCCTTATGACCATGAGATCATGTAAATCACTTATACCGGAAAGGTACTTTGATTACATCAAACGCCACTCGCGTAAATGGGTGGTTATAAAGGTGGGATTAAGTATCCGGAAAGTATGAGTTGAGGCATGTGGATCAACGAGTGGGATTTGTCCATCCCGATGACGGATAGATATACTCTGGGCCCTCTCGGTGGAATGTCGTCTAATGTCTTGCAAGCATATGAATAAGTTCATAAGAGACCACATACCACGGTACGAGTAACGAGTACTTGTCAGGAGACGAGGTTGAACAAGGTATAGAGTAATATCGGTGATCAAACCTCGGACAAGTAAAATATCGCGTGACAAAGGGAATTTGTATCGTATGTGAATGGTTCATTCGATCACTGAAGTCATCGTTGAATATGTGGGAGCCATTATGGATCTCCAGATCCCGCTATTGGTTATTGGTTGGAGAGAGTACTCAACCATGTCCACATAGTTCGCGAACCGTAGGGTGACACACTTAAGGTTTGATGTTGAAATGGTAGAACTTGAATATGGAATGGAGTTCGAAGTTTTGTTCGAAGTCCCGGATGGGATCCCGGACATCACGAGGAGTTCCGGAATGGTCCAGAGAATAAGATTCATATATAGGAAGTCATATTCCAAGTTTGGAAATGATCCGGTGCATTTCTGGCAGGTTCTAGAAGGTTCTAGAAAAGTCCGGAAGAAAGGCACTATGGAAGGTGGAGTCTCGGAGGGACTCCACAAGCTTGGCCGGCCAAACCCTAAGGGAGGAGTCCCAGGTGGGCTCCACCTGAGGTGGCCGGCCACCCCACCTAAGGAAAAGGTGGGAGTCCCATCTTGGGTAGGACTCCCCCCTTGAGTAGGTTTCCCACCTTTGGGAAGTTTTGGTGTTGGGGTCTTATTCGAAGACTTGGACTACAACTCTTGGGGCTTCCACCTATATAATGAGGGGCATAGGGGAGGGGGTCGGCCACCACAAGCCCTTAAGGAGGCCGCACCCCATAGTGGCCGGCCACCCCCTCTCCCAAACCCTAGCCGCCCCCTCTCCTCCACCTCTCCCGCAACGCTTAGCGAAGCTCCGCCGGAGTTCTCCATCGCCACCGCCACCACGCCGTCGTGCTGCCGGATTCAAGGAGGAGCTACTACTTCCGCTGCCCTCTGGAACGGGGAGAAGGACGTCGTCTTCATCAACACCGAACGTGTGACCGAGTACGGAGGTGCTGCCCGATCGTGGCACCGTGATCAAGATCTTCTACGCGCTTTTGCAAGCGGCAAGTGATCGTCTACCGCAGCAATAAGAGCCTACTCTTATAGGCTTTGGAAATCTTCAAGGGTTAGTCTCGTTCATCCTCTCGTTGCTCCCATCTTCTAGATTGCATCTTGGCTTGGATTGCGTTCTCGCGGTAGGAAATTTTTTGTTTTCTATGCAACGAATCCCTACAGTGGTATCAGAGCCGTGTCTATGCATAGATGGTTGCACGAGTAGAACACAATGGTTTTGTGGGCGTTGATGCTCTTGTTATCTTTAGTTTGAGTACTTTGCATCTTTGTGGCATAGTGGGATGAAGCGGCTCGGACTAACTTTACATGACCGCGTTCATGAGACTTGTTCCTCGTTCGACATGCAACTTGTATTGCATAAGAGGCTTTGCGGGTGTCTCGTCTCTCCTACTATAGTGAAGATTCAATTTACTCTTCTATTGACAACACTAGTATCACCGTTGTGGTTCTTGTTCGTAGGTAGATTAGATCTCTCTCGAAAACCCTAAACCACGTAAAATATGCAAACCAAATTAGAGACGTCTAACTTGTTTTTGCAGGGTTTGGTGATGTGATATGGCCATAATGTGATGATGAATATGTATGAGATGATCGTTATTGTATTGTGGCAACCGGCAGGAGCCTTATGGTTGTCTTTAAATTTCATGTTGAGTAGTATTTCAAAGTAGTTGTAATAGTTGCTACATGAGGTGAACAACCATGAAGACGGCGCCATGAACCTTGATGCTACGCCGACGATGATGGAGATCATTCCCGTTGATGATGGAGATCATGTCCGTGCTTTGGAGATGAAGATCAAAGGCGCAAAGACAAAAGGGCCATATCATATCACATATGAATTGCATGTGATGTTAATCCTTTATGCATCTTATTTTGCTTAGAACGCGACGGTAGCATTATAAGATGATCCCTCACATTAATATCAAGATAATAAAGTGTTCTCCCTCGTATGCACCGTTGTACAGCTTCGTCGTTTCGAAGCATCTCGTGATGATCGGATGTGATAGACTCAACGTTCACATACAACGGGTGTAAGCCATGTTGCACACGCGGAATACTTGGGTTTGCTTGACGAGCCTAGCATGTACGGACATGGCCTCGGGACAACGGAAACCGAAAGGTTGAACACGAGTCATATGGATGATATGATCAACATGTTGATGTTCACCATTGAAGCTACATCATCTCACGTGATGATCGGTTTTGGTGTAGTGGATTTGGATCGTGCACCACTTAACAACTATGAGGGATGTTGTATTAAGTGGGAGTTCATTAGTAATTAGATTAAAACATGAACTAATTATCATAAACATAGTCTGAGTAGTATTTTGAATTAATTTTGTAGTATTGGCATCCGTTTTTACCATGCGCTAGTCTTGATAGAAATACTGTTAAAATCTGACAAGAAACTTTACGGATTGGTACCGTATTGTTAAAGAATCAAGAATTGATTAAGTCCTATTGCAAACTTTTAGTAAACCTCACATTGTTGATTCAAAGAGCTATGGTTTCAATTAGTACCTAAAGTTATCTTGTCTCCGTGAAACTTGAAGTTCAAATCTGTTTGAAAAGTAAGGAGCTGAAAATTTAGTTTTCAGAAATAATCAAGGTATGAGATATATGTGATATCTAAGACCTTATTGCAAGATGATAGAATATAAATTTGGTGAGACTACATAAACTCATAAGTTTTATGGGAATGTATGAAGGTTGAAGACGCCAGGCGTCACAATCCTCCAACTATTGGGGCACTAATAATATTCGCGTATCCATGAAGTTATCATCCTTAGTATGCACCGTTGCTAAGACTCGTCGTTTCGAAGCATCACGTGATGATCGGGTGTGATAGATTCTACGTGTGCATACAATGGGTGCAAGTCAGATTTGCACATGCGAATACCAAGGTTAAAAGGATAAAATTATGAGTGAAATTGTTCATCATATTACAAAGTTACTAATAGTGAAATCTGAAACACTTGTCATATGATGATCAACTTAAAGAAATAACCTCAAGGTTATTGGTATTTGACCAACAAACCTAGAAGTTAATAATGTTAAAGTGTTTTTCTGAATAATGAGGAAAGCTAAAAGAGAAACTGCAAAAGATATTTTGGCAAAAAGAAAATAAAAGACTAGAAAGTCTAGCTCAGGTGTATATAAATGATATACATGTTATGGTTGTATTCCTAGTTAAGTCACACTATGAAATTCTTGGGTATTAGTACTATATTGGTTGGTATGAAGTGTCGTGTCATACAAAACAACGCAATACAAGAATACAATGGCCTAAGTGACTGACAAGGAATATGATAGGAATGCACGTCTGGAACAAAATAAAGTGTTATTATGTTCGTCGTTAGCATTCTATCTAGCCCTTAGAATTTATAATAAAGAACTTAATAATTGTTATTTTGCTCTGGTCAAATGAAAACAATGAGTTGTTTAAATTATGACATTACTCCATGTACGATGGATAAGTTATTATAAATCTTAATGGTGAAACACACATACATAACACCGACGCTAAAATGCCATAAGGCAAATGATTTGAATTCCACTTATTTGTGGAACCGCCATTTAGGTCATGTTAGAAAGGAACGCATGAAGGAACTCCATGCAAATGGATTTTTGGAGTCATTTGATTTTTGAATCATTTGGCGCTTGCAATTCTTTTCTAAAGAGAATGATTAAAATACCGTTCATAGGCCAAGAGTTGAATGGGCAACAAACTTAGTGGAAAAATACATGATGATGTATGTGGTTCACTGGGCATAGTTGTGTGCGGGAGATTCTTCTACTTCATGAAAACTTCCAACAATGAATTGAGTATATATATATATGTGGATATATTCAATAAGGAAGAAGTTTGAAATTTTTGAATGGATTCAAATAAATTTCAGCATGAAGTGGAAATCATCGTAATAGAAAAGTCAAATATCTATGATTGGATCATGGTGGAAATATTTGAATTACGAGGTTTAGCGAACATCTAAGAGAGTCATGAAATTGTTCTACAACTCACATTTCTTGGAGTATCATAATGATGATATAGTATCCGAGAGATGTATCCAAAACTTGTTGGATTAATGATGAGATAAAATATTATGACGCCATTATATTTTTGTGGATTATGCTTTAGTGACTACCGCTTTTACACTAAATAGAGCATCATCATGATCCGTAGAAATGACACCATACGAGTTATGGCATGGGTATAAACCCTAATAGTCCTTTCTTTAAATTTTGGTCTAAGAGTTTACAACCAAAATCGGATGAATGTCTTTGTTGGTTATCCCAAAGAATTGATTGGGAATTCTTTCCACTATGAAGTAAACGACAAAAGTGTTTGTTAATGTTACTTGCTTATTTACAAGAAATTGTTTTCTAGTGAAGTATTTGAGTGGGAGGACAATATAATTTGATAAGGTTTATGAACCTGAGCATAATGATCAGAGTAGCGCAGCATCGGAATTGGTTTCGGAAGCGGCCACGACGATCATGGCTCCCATGACTACAAAGTGTTTTATCCATGGAGATCGAAGTACATATTGAACCTTGTAGGTATGGTTTACTTTGTGATCAAATAAATGATTTGTGGACAAAGAATTGATTTTGAACAATGATAAACCAACTACAAACAAAGAAGTTATGATGGGCCCTGACTCCGTTAAAATGGCTATACGCCATGAAATCCAAGATAGATGAATACTTTTTGAAAGTAAATGGATCTATGAAATTGATGGACTTGGATGAAATATCCTTGAAGAAGCTCAACTTGTCGAAAAGTTGTTTACGACAAAGTTCAAAGAGTTGACTACGATAAGATTAGATTTTCCGTAGCAATGCTTATAGTCTATGTGGATTATTCTAGTAATCACTACATATTTCTTTTATGAGATATGCTAGTAGGATGGCAAAATACACTACTTAATAGAAGTATGTATTAAAGGTGTATACAAGATAGAACCAATTGTTTTGCTAGTCCGTGGAATACTAGATAGGTATACGAACTTCAATTGGATGAAGTAAGTATCGCGGAGTTGGAATCTTCACCAGATGAAATCTTCAAAGAGTTTTTTATTTCATCAGAGACGATGAAGCGGCTTGCATTTGCAAGAAATTAAGTGGGAGCGCTGAGACATATTTATAATACTTTATGTAGATGACATTTAGTTGGTAATAAATGATGTAATTATATACTTGATTAAAATATTTCATTGAGAATTAACTTCAATGAAAAGATATGGACTGAAACAAATTTAGTGTCAAGATCTATGAAGATAGATTGAAACACATAATAAGTTTAAGTCAAAGTACATAGAGTGGATATTGAAGTAGTTCAATATAGAAATATTAAGAAAATGTTCTTGTCATATGAAGTTTTTACAAGACTTGAGTGTATCTGACACTCAATGAGTAAAAACACATGAGTGATTATAGATCAAAAATAATATGTACACAATCAGATGTCATGTACTCTTAAAAATTTTATGAGCATGTACCAGAATGATTCATGTGATGATCATTGAAAAACAGTAAGAATATTCTTGAGTACTTAAGAAGAACCAAGGATATATATATATAGTTTTGTATGGAGAAATGACAAACAAATCGCTGTAAGGTGTTGCACCGATATTTGTTTTTGTCACATATGAAAATAAAATTTCAATCTCAAATTAGACTAAGTGTTGTTTACAAGGTAGCACAATGAGCTAGAAGTTGTCTATGCTAGATTTAGAAGAGTTCTAAATATTATGACGGATTCTACAAAAGAAGGCAGAGTATGTCATTGTTTTGACAATGACAAAGGATGTTAAAATCAAGAGGTTCTTTGAGAACTTGGTGTAGTTCCAATAGTGTCAGAACTTTGAAGCTATATTGTGTGTGACAATATTAGTGACTTATTTCAGACCAAGGATTAAGGTTCCACCATAAGACCAAACATATTTAATGCCGACTCATTTGGAAATGAGTGATGCGTTGAGACGCAAATGAATTACAAAATACATACGGTTCTGAGCATGTCAGATCCGTTGACTAAAACCTCTCCCATGAGCAAAACATGATAAAACACCGGAAGGCCAAGGTGTTATATCTTTACAAATGTAAACTAGATTATTGACTCTAGTGCAAGTGGGAGACTGTTGGAGATATGCCCAAGAGGCAATAATAAAATGGTTATTATAATATATCTACAAGTTTATGATAATGTTTACATAACATGCTATAATTGTATTAACCGAAACATTGATACATGTGTGTTATGTGAACAACAAGGAGTCCCTAGTAAAGCCTCTTGTATAACTAGCTTGTTGATTAATAGATGATCATGGTTTCGTGATCATGAACATTGGATGTTATTAATAACAAGGTTATATCATTATATGAATGATGTAATGGACACACCCAATTAAGCGTAGCATAAGATCACGTCATTAAGTTATTTGCTATAAGCTTTCGATACATAGTTACCTAGTCCTTATGACCATGAGATCATGTAAATCACTTATACCGGAAAGGTACTTTGATTACATCAAACGCCACCGCGTAAATGGGTGGTTATAAAGGTGGGATTAAGTATCCGGAAAGTATGAGTTGAGGCATATGGATCAACAATGGGATTTGTCCATCCCGATGACGGATAGATATACTCGGGCCCTCTCGGTGGAATGTCGTCTAATGTCTTGCAAGCATATGAATAAGTTCATAAGAGACCACATACCACGGTACGAGTAAAGAGTACTTGTCGGAGACGAGGTTGAACAAGGTATAGAGTAATACCGATGATCAAACCTCGGACAAGTAAAATATCGCGTGACAAAGGGAATTGGTATCGTATGTGAATGGTTCATTCGATCACTGAAGTCATCGTTGAATATGTGGGAGCCATTATGGATCTCCAGATCCCACTATTGGTTATTAGTTGGAGAGAGTACTCAACCATGTCCACATAGTTCGCGAACCGTAGGGTGACACACTTAAGGTTTGATGTTGAAATAGGAGAACTTGAATATGGAATGGAGTTCGAAGTTTTGTTCGAAGTCCCGGATGGGATCCCGGACATCACGAGGAGTTCCGGAATGGTCCGGAGAATAAGATTCATATATAGGAAGTCATATTCCAAGTTTGGAAATGATCCGGTGCATTTATGGCAGGTTCTAGAAGGTTCTAGAAAAGTCCGGAAGAAAGGCACTATGGAAGGTGGAGTCCCGGAGGGACTCCACAAGCTTGGCCGGCCAAACCCTAAGGGAGGAGTCCTAGGTGGGCTCCACCTGAGGTGGCCGGCCACCCCACCTAAGGAAAAGGTGGGAGTCCCACCTTGGGTAGGACTCCCCTTGAGTAGGTTTCCCACCTTTGGGAAGTTTTGGTGTTGGGGTCTTATTCGAAGACTTGGACTACAACTCTTGGGGCTTCCACCTATATAATGAGGGGCATAGGGGAGGGGGCCGGCCACCACAAGCCCTTAAGGAGGCCGGACCCCATAGTGGCCGGCCACCCCCTCTCCCAAACCCTAGCCGCCCCCTCTCCTCCACCTCTCCCGCAACGCTTAGCGAAGCTCCGCCGGAGTTCTCCATCGCCACCGCCACCACGCCGTCGTGCTGCCGGATTCAAGGAGGAGCTACTACTTCCGCTGCCCGCTGGAATGGGGAGAAGGACGTCGTCTTCATCAACACCGAACGTGTGATCGAGTACGGAGGTGCTGCCCGATTGTGGCACCGTGATCAAGATCTTCTACGCCTTTTGCAAGCGGCAATTGATCGTCTACCGCAGAAATAAGAGCCTACTCTTATAGGCTTTGGAAATCTTCAAGGGTTAGTCTCGTTCATCCTCTCGTTGCT
The DNA here is from genome assembly GCF_022539505.1 of Lolium rigidum. NCBI lineage: Eukaryota > Viridiplantae > Streptophyta > Magnoliopsida > Poales > Poaceae > Lolium > Lolium rigidum. Next base: position 235,112,834 of record NC_061513.1, read on the forward strand.
CCCATCTTCTAGATTGCATCTTGGCTTGGATTGCGTTCTCGCGGTAGGAATTTTTTTGTTTTCTATGCAACGAATCCCTACACAAGCAAGGTAGATATAACAAGGTAAAGCGCATAGGTTAAGGAGCTCGGGTTGAGAAGTAACCGGTGCATGAGGAGACGATGATGTATCCCGAAGTGCACACTCTAAGGTGCTACGTCTCCGTCTGGAGCGGTGTGGAGGCACGTGGCACTCCAATGAGCCACTAGGGCCACTGTATTCTCCTCGAGCCTTTCCACCAAAGGAAAGCCTCGATCCACTAAGGAACCTTGGGGTGGTTACCGTACCCTTACACGCTTGAGCAAACGCCAAGTATCGGCTTGAGGCAACTCCACAACAACGAGGCTCTCAAGTACACGGCCACAAGAGGCTTACAACACACCACCAAGAAAACCAACTCCACCAAGGATGCTCTGGGCCACAAGAGGCTTCCAATGCTCCACAAAGGAACTCTTCCAATGCTCCACCAAAGGAACCCTTCCAATAATCCACCAAGGAACTCTTCCAATGCTCCACTAAAGGAACCCTACCACCAAGATCCACTAAGGAATAGAATACCACTAAAGATGAACACACACTCTACGAGATCGAAACCCCGGAGAGAACACAAACCGATGCACCTAATTCAATGGCTAAGAACACCACTAGGATGCCCAAGTTCTTCTCTCCCAAATTCCAAAAAAGCTAGAAGAAGCTATTGGGGGAATAAGGGAGGAAGAACAAAGTGAGGAGAAACGCCAAGAAACTCCAAGATCTAGATCTAGCAAGATCCCCTCACTTAGAGAGGGATTCAATTGGTGAAGCACTAGATCTAGATCTCCTCTCTCCTTTCCCCCAAAAATATGCAACAAATAGTGGGGGGATCAAGAGGAGGAAGAAAGAACCCAAGGTCAACAATGGAGGTGAGAGAGTGAAGGAGCGGGGTTGGTTTGGTCGGAGGTGGAAGAGAGATATATATAGGGGCTGCAAAATATAGCTGTTGGGGCTGAGAAAAACGGTCAGATTCACGCAAAAGCGGTACTACCGCTGTGCAAAGCGGTACTACCGTTTTGCCCAAAAACCAGACCTGGAAATCGGCCCAAAACCGGTAGTACCGCTCGGTACTACCGCTTGTGTTCAGATTTGAGCAAAAACAGATGTAGAGAGAGAGGCAGCGAGGAAGGCAGGGTGGCAGGCAGCAGCGCAGCAGCGCATGTGAGCAGCTGCATGCGGGGCCAGCGTGGCAAGCAGCAGGCACGCGCGGTGTGCGAGGTGCGGGCGGGAGACGCGTGGGGATCGAGCGCTTGGCTCTCCCCCGCGAGTCAACGCCCCTGGCGCGTGGATCGAGGGCGGCATCTCCCGCGCGGGCGCGTGCACAGCGAACGGCGCGGGCGGCCTGGCGCGTGGCGACCGGGCGCAGCGGGCAAGCGAGGCAGCGGCGAGCAGGGCCAGTGGGGGCGGCGCGGCCCAGCGCGAGGTGGTGGCAGGATGTTGGCCGGGCTGGGAAGAAGAAAAAAAAGAAGTAAGCGGGCCGGCCGGTACTACCGGGCCCGGTACCGGTTTGGTACCGGTCCAGTTACGGTACTACCGGCCCAGTACCACTTTGATACCGGACTGGATCCAGTATGCTTGGGAGGCTGATGCGGTACTGGGTCCGGTACCATCAGCGGTAGTACCGGGCTGGCCCAAAACGTTTTTCTTTTCTTTTTCCAAATATGATGCACTATAAAAATCATAACTTGAGCTAGACAACTCCGAATGACATGAAACCAATTTTGTTGGAAAGAGGGCGACAAGAGCTACATCTTTACAAGGTAAAATCATGCAAATGAGTGAGTGATGATTTTCTCATGGTCATAGAGGTGTAACCTCTCAATACGGTATATCGGGAAAATCATCACTCTCGCATATGCAACATGCGATGCAACCGAGATCTATTTCATGCATAAGAACCAAGAAGAACCAAGAACACGATGCAATGCATGCAAGGTCTGAGCTTTCTCCGATGATACGACCCACTATCCTATCGAGCACAAACCTAGTCCTTGCGCGTTCTCCTCGAGTCGGCAAGCTCCGTCTTCGTACTCTTCATGATTGTACATGCCACCGTCTTCCTTCAACATACACGCCACCGTCTTCTTCCATCTTGTACGCACACCACCGTCTTCTTCCATCTTCAACGCCATCTTCTCTCTTCATCTTCTACACGTCTTCTCTCTTCATCTTCAACACCGTATTTGTCTCTCTTCGACACCATCTTCATCATTGTACTCCGTCTTCTCCATCTTACAACCTTGAGTCCAACACATAGCTATGGACTTGACCTAAGATTGATTCTCAATGCAACCGTTAGTCCATAGGGATTGTCATCAATTACCAAAACCACACATGGGGTAATGGACATGTTCTTACAATCTCCCCCATTTTGGTAATTGATGATAATCTCTTTGAGAGGGTTTAGATATGGAATTTAGCGAACAACCCACGTTGAATATTTAGAACAAACTCTCCCATAACATATGCATGTGTGAATGAACTTGAATTTCATTGCATATACCGGCAATTAAGCCTAGCGGAGTATCCTCTAAATATTCAACCATGCAAAGCAACAAATGCAAGGCATGAAAGGCAAATGCTTAAGAACCAACAAAAGCAATTCCCCTAAACCCTCCAAACTTCTCCCCCATTGGCATCGATTGCCAAAATGGACGAAAGGTTTGGAAGGCCAATATAGTGAGCGTTCCTCCATAAGTTATGCATTTCTCATAATTGTGAGTGAAATCAAATGCACATATTCAATGACGAATATTCTGAGGAAATCAAACTATATTGAGGATCAAAGATTGCAAGAGGATGTGAAGGTGAGAAAGCTTCGACAAATGAAGCAAGCAATCAATGAACCAACAATATGCTCTAAGTAATATGTGGAAGCTCGCCAAAGTTTGTGCACAAGATAAACAATTTGCATTGAAGAATAAGGTGCACAAGCATGGCATCATCACTCCCACGAGACCACTCAAAGCATGTGACATAATCAACTATGAGTGCTTGAAGATGTAAATAGTTTAAAACGAGCACTCATAGCCAAGTTCTTTGTGAAGTCATCAAAGAGTCAAATAAGAATAAAGGAATGGACTCCAACAAAGAGGGATATCAAAAGATATGCACCATCTCTTATGTGTATAAGTTTTTCTAAGTGGACAACATCACGAAGACGTTTATTCACAAAGAAACATGCACACACAAGATAGGTACAAGAGAGATAGAGCAAGATATCCAAAACAAGCATGCTCAAGGTCTTATCTCATTACATAAAAGTAAAACCAAAATTCAAGTAATGAGATAACCAACTCCCAAAGAAAGTAAGGTTCCAAATGAACCAAACCCTCAACGCTTTTCATGATGGCACAAAAGTACCGAAAAGAAAAGGTTTGTCTTCCAAGGTCAAATTCTTGAAACAAGGGAGTGTTCTAGAAAACATAGGAGAGCTCCCCCAAAATTAGTGCACCATTTAGAATTTTGCATTTGAATACAAAATGCACAAATGCGGGATTTGCTCAATCATGTTTGTCAAAACACCAACAAGGTTCAAGAGAAATAAGGAGATCCAAAAGAAGTGAGGAAGACAAATGGGAGTCTAACCCACAAGGACAAATTCTTGGCAAGAAATGATGCAATTGAGCACATGAGCCAAGTTTGAGGATGATCCGGAACAATACCACACAATTTATTACCAATTGTCCAAGAACAAGAGGTATTTAGGAAATATCCATATTGTAGTTTGTGAGTATGTCCAAGATTATCTTCACAACAAGAAAGAATATGGTAAAGTGGGATTTGATTGAGCAAACATGTCACATAGGAGCAAGATAATCTAAAATATCAATTCTATGTGACACAACCTCAAGTGTTCACATTTTCTAGGCTTGTAAAATGCACACGACACAATACTCCCCCATGTGATAAAGATATTTTTCGTGCAAGAGGCAAATAAGAACCAAGTGAGATAATTAATGGACATTATAGAATTTTAATTCATCATGTTGCACATTTTAGGATTGTGAAATGCACAAAGCATATCACTCCCCCAAAATGGGATAGTCCATTAATTTCTCACATGAGCCAACAACTAAGATATGAACAAGATACAATAGGCTCATCAAAGAACAATTGTACATGATGTGCCACCCAACATATATAAGAAGCAAGATAAGCAAGTAGGAAGTACAACATACACAATCACATGCAAGGTACAAAACTAACACATGTAACAAGGGGAGCGAGTAACTTTCCATGTAAAGGATTTGAGGACTCGTTACCGCAAGGAGGTGCATGGGTAAAGAATAAGAGGAATACAACTTGACTTGAGGAAGTGAGAATGATGAAGATCCCCTAAGTCTTCATGAGCTAGTCAAGCCTCCATGCCCTCCACTTGTACCTATTGATCAAGTTTTGGCTTGTTGGTCCCCAACCAAGTTGGGTCCTAAGAAGTTAGTCACAATAGGCTTGGCAACCCAAATGGTTCTTTTTGCGAAACCACTTTGAGTGCCAACATATTTGGCAAACACATCGCCAACCTTATCCTTATGTAGAGAATAAGCACCATGGATCAAGATAGGGTTAGATGAGTTACCACTAGTGCAAAAGGAGGAGATGTGGCCCTTCTCACGGCATATGTAGCATCTTCTTCTCCTCCCCTTCTTCTCACTTGATTTCTCCGCAACGGGAGCCTTGGCTTGATCCTTCTTGGGTAGGGGCCCTTCTTCAAGTTGAGGTAGACCTTGAGCTTGGCCTTGAGGTAGACCATGAGCTCCATCTTGAGGCCGCTTCCCTTGTTTATTCACGCCAAGTGGCTTCTTCTTCAAGGGGCACAATCTAACATGATGCCCTTCAATCTTGCACTTGAAGCACACAATCTTGGCGGGGTCCTTCACAGGCCCTTGGCCCTTCTTCCGCTTGTGCGAGGCGGACTTGTTCTTGTTGTTGGAGTTGAATCCAAGTCCACTCTTGTCATTGGGGAATTGCTTCCCTTCATGACCCTTTACCAAGTCCTTCTTCAAAGAAGTGACTTGGGCCTCGAGCTCTTCGATTTCCCCTACATGGTTAGTAACAACACAAGTACTAGAGGAAGTGGAAGCTTTATTGTTAGAGAAACAAGGCAAGGTATGTAATTCACCACAAGATATAGCAATAGCATGGGTGGGTGATACGTCTCCGACGTATCGATAATTTCTTATGTTCCATGCCACATTATTGATGATATCTACATGTTTTATGCACACTTTATGTCATATTCGTGCATTTTCTGGAACTAACCTATTAACAAGATGCCGAAGTGCCGGTTCTCGTTTTCTGCTGTTTTTGGTTTCAGAAATCCTAGTAACGAAATATTCTCGGAATCGGACGAAATCAACGCCCAGGTTCCTATTTTGCCCGGAAGCATCCAGAACACACGAGAACCGCCAGAGAGGGGGCACAGGGCCACCAAACCCTAGGCCGGCGCGGCCAAGGGGGGGCCGCGCCCCCCTATAGTGTGGGCCCCCCAGAAGTCCACCGACCTTGCCCTTCCGCCTATTTAAAGCCTCCGTCACGAAAACCCTGATACGTTCGACGAAACCAGAGAAAACCTTCCAGAGCCGCCGCCATCGCGAAGCCAAGATCTGGGGGACAGGAGTCTCTGTTCCGGCACGCCGCCGGGACGGGGAAGTGCCCCCGGAAGGCTCCTCCATCGACACCACCGCCATCTTCATCAACGCTGCTGTCTCCCATGAGGAGGGAGTAGTTCTCCATCGAGGCTCGGGGCTGTACCGGTAGCTATGTGGTTCATCTCTCTCCTATGTACTTCAATACAATAATCTCATGAGCTGCCTTACATGATTGAGATTCATATGATGATGCTTGTAATCTAGATGTCATTATGCTAGTCAAGTGAATTTTACTTATGTGATCTCCGGAGACTCCTTGTCCCACGTGTGTAAAGGTGACAAGTGTGTGCACCGTGTGGGTCTCTTAGGCTATATTTCACAGAATACTTATTCACTGTTATGAATGGCATAGTGAAGTGCTTATTTATATCTCTTTATGATTGCAACATGTTTTGTATCACAATTTATCTATGTGCTACTCTAGTGATGTTATTAAAGTAGTTTTATTCCTCCTGCACGGTGTAATGGTGACAATGTGTGCATCCGTGTTAGTACTTGGCGTAGGCTATGATTATGATCTCTTGTAGATTATGAAGTTAACTATTGCTATGATAGTATTGATATTATCTATGCCTCCTTTCTTAGCATGAAGGTGACAGTGTGCATGCTATGTTAGTACTTGGTTTAGTCGTATTGATCTTTCGTGCACTCTAAGGTTATTTAAATATGAACATTGAATTGTGGAGCTTGTTAACTCCGGCATTGAGGGTTCGTGTAATCCTACGCAATGTGTTCATCATCCAACAAGAGAGTGTAGAGTATGCATTTATCTATTATGTTATGTGATCAAAGTTGAGAGTGTCCACTAGTGAAAGTCTAATCCCTAGGCCTTGTTCCTAAATACTGCTATCGCTGCTTGTTTACTCGTTTCATTGTGTTACTACTGCTGCGTTACTACTGCTTGTTTACTGTCCTGGGCAAAGCACTTTTCTGGTGCCGTTGCTATTTATTCATACCACCTGTATTTCACTATCTCTTCGCCGAACTAGTGCACCTATTAAGTGTGTTGGGGACACAAGAGACTTCTTGCTTTGTGGTTGCAGGGTTGCATGAGAGGGATATCTTTGACCTCTTCCTCCCCGAGTTCGATAAACCTTGGGTGATCCACTTAAGGGAAAACTTGCTGTTGTTCTACAAACCTCTGCTCTTGGAGGCCCAACACCGTCTACGGGAAAAGGAGGGGGCGTAGACATCAAGCTATTTTCTGGCGCCGTTGCCGGGGAGGAAAGGTAAAAGGTACTCACACTCCGGATCTCGGCTACTAAGCTATTTTCCGGCGCCGTAAGTACTCGAAGCTATTTCCTTTAGATCCTGCAATTGCATCTTTTTGTTTCTTGTTTACACTAGTTTGGCATAATGGACAAAAATGAGCTTCTTATTCTATTTCCTGATTTAAGACATGGATGGTTTGATGCGAAAATTAAAAAACCTATGGAACCTTATTTGCATGCTGGTAGTAATATTAGTATGAACTCTTTGAACACCATTGTTGATAATAATATAGAAAGTTCTAAGCTTGGGGAAGCTGGTTTTCATGATCTTTTTAGTTCCCCAAGCATTGAGGAGAAAATTTTCTTTGATGATACTTTGCCTCCTATTTATGATGATTATAATGATAGTGGTCTTTTGGTGCCACCTACTATGGAGAGTAAATTTTGTTGTGATTATACTATGCCTCCTATACTTGATGAGAATAATAATGATAGCTACTTTGTTGAATTTGCTCCCACTATTACTAATAAAATTGATTATGCCTATGTGGAGAGTAATAATTTTATGCATGAGACTCATGATAAGAATGCTTTATGTGATAATTATATTGTTGAATTTGTTCATGATGCCACTGAAAGTTATTATGAGAGAGGAAAATATGGTTGCAAAAATTTTCATGTTACTAAAACACCTCTCTATGTGCTGAAATTTTTGAAGCTACACTTGTTTTATGTTCCTATGCTTGTTACTTTGCTCTTCATGAACTTGTTTATTTACAAGATTCCTATGCATAGGAAGCATGTTAGACTTAAATTTGTTTTGAATTTGCTTCTTGATGCTCTCTTTCGCTTCAACTACTATTTCTTATGAGTGCATCATTAAAACTGCTGAGCCCATCTTAATGGCTAAAAAGAAAGAACTTCTTGGGAGATAACCCATGTGTTATTTTTCTACAGTACTTTGTTTTATATTTGTGTCTTGGAAGTTTTTTACTACTGTAGCAACCTCTCCTTATCTTAGTTTGGTGTTTTGTTGTGCCAAGTAAAGTCGTTGATAGTAAAGTTCATACTAGATTTGGATTACTGCGCAGAAACAGATTTCTTTGCTGTCACGAATCTGGGCTAAATTCTTTGTAGGTAACTCAGAAAATTAAGACAATTTACGTGAGTGATCCTCAGATATGTACGCAACTTTCATTCAATTTGAGCATTTTCATTTGAGCAAGTCTTGTGCCCCAATAAAATTCGTCAATACGAACTGTTCTGTTTTTGACAGATTCTGCCTTTTATTTCGCATTGCCAGTTTTGTTATGTTCGATGGATATTTCGATTCCATTGACTTCCAGTAGCTTTGTGCAATGTCCAGAAGTGTTAAGAATGATTGTGTCACCTCTGAACATGTGAGTTTTTGATTATGCACTAACCCTCTAATGAGTTTGTTTTGAGTTTGGTGTGAAGGAAGTTTTCAAGGGTCAAGAGAGGAGGATGATATACTATGATCAAGAAGATTGAAAGCTCTAAGCTTGGGGATGCCCCGGTGGTTCACCCCTGCATATTCTAAGAAGACTCAAGCGTCTAAGCTTGGGGATTCCCAAGGCATCTCCTTCTTCATCGACAACATTATCAGGTTCCTCCCCTGAAACTATATTTTTATTCCATCACATCTTATGTGCTTTTCTTGGAGCGTCGGTTTGTTTTTATTTTTGTTTTGTTTGAATAAAATGGATCCTAGCATTCACTTTATGGGAGAGAGACACGCTCCGCTGTAGCATATGGACAAGTATGTCCTTAGGCTCTACTCATAGTATTCATGGCGAAGTTTCTTCTTCGTTAAATTGTTATATGGTTGGAATTGGAAAATGATACATGTAGTAATTTGCTATAATGTCTTGGATAATGTGATACTTGGCAATTGTTGTGCTCATGTTTAAGCTCTTGCATCATATACTTTGCACCCATTAATGAAGAAATACATAGAGCATGCTAAAATTTGGTTTGCATATTTGGTCTCTCTAAAGTCTAGATAATTTCTAGTATTGAGTTTGAACAACAAGGAAGACGGTGTGGAGTCTTATAATGTTTACAATATGTCTTTTATGTGAGTTTTGCTGCACCGGTTCATCCTTGTGTTTGTTTCAAATAACCTTGCTAGCCTAAGCCTTGTATCGAGAGGGATTACTTCTCATGCATCCGAAACCCTTGAGCCAACCACTATGCCATTTGTGTCCACCATACCTACCTACTACATGGTATTTTTCCGCCATTCCAAAGTAAATTGCTTGAGTGCTACCTTTAAATTTCCATTCTTCACCTTTACAATATATAGCTCATGGGACAAATAGCTTAAAAACTATTGTGGTATTGAATATGTACTTATGCACTTTATCTCTTATTAAGTTGCTCGTTGTGCGATAACCATGTTCACTGGGGACGCCATCAACTATTCTTTGTTGAATTTCATGTGAGTTGCTATGCATGTTCGTCTTGTCTGAAGTAAGAGCGATCTACCACCCTATGGTTAAGCATGCATATTGTTAGAGAAGAACATTGGGCCGCTAACTAAAGCCATGATTCATGGTGGAAGTTTCAGTTTTGGACATATATCCTCAATCTCATATGAGAAAATTAATTGTTGCCACATGCTTATGCATTAAAGAGGAGTCCATTATCTGTTGTCCATGTTGTCCCGGTATGGATGTCTAAGTTGAGAATAATCAATAGCGAGAAATCCAATGCGAGCTTTCTCCTTAGACCTTTGTACAGGCGGCATAGAGGTACCCCTTTGTGACACTTGGTTAAAACATGTGCATTGCGATGATCCGGTAGTCCAAGCTAATTAGGACAAGGTGCGGGCACTATTAGTATACTATGCATGAGGCTTGCAACTTGTAAGATATAATTTACATGATACATATGCTTTATTACTACCGTTGACAAAATTGTTTCATGTTTTCAAAATCAAAGCTCTAGCACAAATATAACAATCGATGCTTTTCCTCTATGGAGGACCATTCTTTTACTTTCATTGTTGAGTCAGTTCACCTATTTCTCTCCACCTCAAGAAGCAAACACTTGTGTGAACTGTGCATTGATTCCTACATACTTGCATATTGCACTTATTATATTACTCTATGTTGACAATTATCCATGAGATATACATGTTACAAGTTGAAAGCAACCGCTGAAACTTAATCTTCCTTTGTGTTGCTTCAATGCTTTTACTATGAATTATTGCTTTATGAGTTAACTCTTATGCAAGACTTATTGATGCTTGTCTTGAAGTACTATTCATGAAAAGTCTTTGCTATATGATTCACTTGTTTACTCATGTCATATACATTGTTTTGATCGCTGCATTCACTACATATGCTTTACAAATAGTATGATCAAGGTTATGATGGCATGTCACTCCGGAAATTATCTTTGTTATCGTTTTACCTGCTCGGGACGAGCGGAACTAAGCTTGGGATGCCGATACGTCTCCGACGTATCGATAATTTCTTATGTTCCATGCCACATTATTGATGATATCTACATGTTTTATGCACACTTTATGTCATATTCGTGCATTTTCTGGAACTAACCTATTAACAAGATGCCGAAGTGCCGGTTCTCGTTTTCTGCTGTTTTTGGTTTCAGAAATCCTAGTAACGAAATATTCTCGGAATCGGACGAAATCAACGCCCAGGTTCCTATTTTTCCCGGAAGCATCCAGAACACACGAGAACCGCCAGAGAGGGGACACAGGGCCACCAAACCCTAGGCCGGCGCGGCCAAGGGGGGGCCCGCGCCCCCCTATAGTGTGGGCCCCCCAGAAGTCCACCGACCTTGCCCTTCTGCCTATTTAAAGCCTCCGTCGCGAAAACCCTGATACGTTCGACGAAACCGGACAAAACCTTCCGGAGCCGCCGCCATCGCGAAGCCAAGATCCGGGGGACAGGAGTCTCCGTTCCGGCACGCCGCCGGGACGGGGAAGTGCCCCCGGAAGGCTCCTCCATCGACACCACCGCCATCTTCATCAACGCTGCTGTCTCCCATGAGGAGGGAGTAGTTCTCCATCGAGGCTCGGGGCTGTACCGGTAGCTATGTGGTTCATCTCTCTCCTATGTACTTCAATACAATAATCTCATGAGCTGCCTTACATGATTGAGATTCATATGATGATGCTTGTAATCTAGATGTCATTATGCTAGTCAAGTGAATTTTACTTATGTGATCTCCGGAGACTCCTTGTCCCACGTGTGTAAAGGTGACAAGTGTGTGCACCGTGTGGGTCTCTTAGGCTATATTTCACGAATACTTATTCACTGTTATGAATGGCATAGTGAAGTGCTTATTTATATCTCTTTATGATTGCAACATGTTTTGTATCACAATTTATCTATGTGCTACTCTAGTGATGTTATTAAAGTAGTTTTATTCCTCCTGCACGGTGTAATGGTGACAGTGTGTGCATCCGTGTTAGTACTTGGCGTAGGCTATGATTATGATCTCTTGTAGATTATGAAGTTAACTATTGCTATGATAGTATTGATATTATCTATGCCTCCTTTCTTAGCATGAAGGTGACAAGTGTGCATGCTATGTTAGTACTTGGTTTAGTCGTATTGATCTTTCGTGCACTCTAAGGTTATTTAAATATGAACATTGAATTGTGGAGCTTGTTAACTCCGGCATTGAGGGTTCGTGTAATCCTACGCAATGTGTTCATCATCCAACAAGAGAGTGTAGAGTATGCATTTATCTATTCTGTTATGTGATCAAAGTTGAGAGTGTCCACTAGTGAAAGTCTAATCCCTAGGCCTTGTTCCTAAATACTGCTATCGCTGCTTGTTTACTGTTTACTGTGTTACTACTGCTGCGTTACTACTGCTTGTTTACTGTCCTGGGCAAAGCACTTTTCTGGTGTCGTTGCTACTTATTCATACCACCTGTATTTCACTATCTCTTCGCCGAACTAGTGCACCTATTAGGTGTGTTGGGGACACAAGAGACTTCTTGCTTTGTGGTTGCAGGGTTGCATGAGAGGGATATCTTTGACCTCTTCCTCCCTGAGTTCGATAAACCTTGGGTGATCCACTTAAGGGAAAACTTGCTGCTGTTCTACAAACCTCTGCTCTTGGAGGCCCAACACTGTCTACAGGAAAAGGAGGGGGCGTAGACATCAGTGGGTGAATTACTAGCACTAGCACATGGAATTGTAGAATAAGGCATAGAAGGTAGTTCACCACAAGATAAGTCAATAGCAAGAGTGGGTGAACTAAAAGCACTAGCACATGACAAAATAGCATTTTGAGAGGTAGTGCTAGTACTCACATGAGGCTCACAAGATTTTACCTTTGACATGATAGCCTCATGAGCTAACTTTAGCAAATTATGAGAGACTAGAAGATCATCATGGGAGCTAGAAAGCTTTCCATAGTTTTCTTCCAATTTCTCATAATTGCTTGTTAGCAAAGCAAGTTGAGCCCTTAGCTCAACATTCTCCTTCAAGATGGAGGCTTCACAAGAGGTAGAGTTAGTAGCACAAGCATTATCAATCATAGCACCAGGAGAAGGCAACTTAGCAAACTCTATTAGGTTGAGAGCTTTAAATTGCTCATGTGACTCGGTGAGTTTGATGAGCTCACTCTCAATAGCCCTAGAGCTACCTTTGAGAAGCTCAAAATCCTCAAGGAGTTTATCACGAGCACTTTCTAGCTCAACATTTTTAGTTCGAAAATCTTGTGCCACCTCTAAAGCTCTATCATGAGATTCCCTTTCCATAAGTATCCTTAGAGCAAAGTTCTCTTTAAGAGTTTCATTGGTAACTTTTTGTTTTCTAAGAGCTTTACTAAGAGTTGCAATCTCGTTTGCATACTTGCGCTCATGCTCTTCCATTTTCTCAATACATTTTGTGCTCTTAATGGCAAAATCAAAGATTTCCATGAAGTTAGAGCAAGCAACTTCCTTCTTACGAAGAGCATGAGAAACCGACTCTCCCAACTTGTTTAAGGAAGCAACATTAAGTCCTTCCATATCATTATCCTCATCATCACTAGATAGATAGGGTTCCAAGGAAGGAGATACCTTAGAAGCCTTAGCCATAAGACAAGTGTAGGAACCGTGCGATGATGAAGAAGATGAACTACTTGAAGCTCCATCCAAGATCTTGTGTTGACCCATAGTATCTTCGGTTTCCTCTACATTGTTAGTCACACAAGTACTAGAGTAAAGCAAAGTATCTTCATTATGGCAACAAGACAAGAGAAGCATATCATCATGGAATGAAGATATGCAAGGACTATCAACACTAGCATGTAAAGCATTTATAGTGCTACAAGTGTTAAAGTCCAAAGATGAGACATTGCAAAGGGATAGGGATGAAGAATCATCAAGAGAAAGCTCACCATCTGTTGACTGCCAAAACCCACCGGCGGGCAGCGGCCTTGTCAACACTGTAGAGCCGGGGGGAGCCTAGAGCTGCGGCTGGCTGAGACCCCTCCGAGCGACGGCCCGCAATGCTCTTCTGGTCACACGCGGCGTTGCGAAGTGCAAGGGCGTGCCACCTGACCTATACCTGGTCGGGAAGGTGATGAAGTTGCCTCGCTTAGTTTCCTGCAGGGCATACATGTAAACGTTAAATACGAGCCTCGATCGGCTCTCGAGGTTATCCCGTGAATCGGCTCAAAGAGCCGATCCACCCATGATCCGTACGGGGTGCACGAATACTTGGTGGTCCTGCTTGATCAAGATGAAGCTAATGAGATCTACGACGATTTAGGGTTTTCACCGCATAACCGGATCATCCTACTCCGAGGTTGGGCCTTGCGGCCACGCACGGTGCTCGTAAGCCGATCCTAATCAAGGCCAAAAAACCAACACGAAGTTGATCCTAGGAACATCCCGTTTAGGACTTGCGAACGCCACCCTACGTGCCACTGGATCCTCCCCCCATTGTAAGGCCAAACTATTGCAGATATTAAACTAATCCTTGTAGAACAAGGAGCAATCGTAACGGATCAGATCTACTAAATAATGATCAAGCGGGGTGCCGCCCCCACACCTGAGATAGGCGTGAGGACGGCTAGATATGCAAGGGTTGCACTACGTAAGCATGCTTAAACGAAGAACAATGCTAACCCTAACACATCTAATGATAACTACGTTGCTCGCCATCAAAAACGCTTCGAGTACGAGCAACGCATGAACAACGTGGGGCTTGTGCTGCCTAGATCGCAAGATGCGATCTAGGCAGCATGTCGCTTACCCGATAGAAACCCTCGAGACGAAGGAGTTGGCGATGCGCCGAGATTGGTTTGTTTTTGGGGTTGAACGTGAGTTGTTGTTTATTCCATAAACCCTAGGTACATATTTATAGTCCGGGGACTTTCTAATGAGGCGTGCACTAAACCGTGCACGACTAAGATTCTATCTCTTATAATAAACTATTAAATAAAGATACACGGGCAATTCAGCCCAAGACCCTTCGTGCCAGGCCGCCTTAGAATTCTTCCACAGGTAATCTTCCAAGCCCGGCCCACCTCTGGATTCGTCTAAAATCTGGTGATAACACATGCCCCCCTGGTTTTGGAAATATCATTTCCAAAATCATTATGCTTTCCCTTCGAAAGGTCATGTCGTAGCAGAGCAGAGCCGTTACGACATCCGTCATCATTATGCCCTGTCTTCTCAGCTTCTCTAAAAAATCCTGACAGCTTTAGCATCGATCCCTTGGAAGTTGTAATGGCATTAACCCTTCACCAGATTTATCATTATTTAAACCGCGCCGACCGGTTAGCTCTCTCTCATATCCTCTATTCCATCCCAGCTATCGGCACCAAAAAACCCTCTCCTCCTGTAGCAATGTCTTCCTCTTCCTCTTCCTTCTCAAAACTCTTCCCCCAATCTTCGCCGAAGAAGAAGACCGAGGACAGCCTCCACCCCGCAGTGAGTCCCTTCTCCTCTGAAGAGGAGGAAAAAGAAGGAGAAGCAGCGAAGGCCAAAGCCTCTCCTTCCGCCCAGCTCCCGCCGAAGAAGCGCTCCCGCATGTGGGCGGACAGCGAGGACGAGGATGATGACGAAGAGGAAGAGGAGGAGGATGACTCCTCCTCCTCCATCGGGTACCCGCCGACCAAGCGCTTCCGCTCCCGGGCGGACAGCGAGGATGATGATGATGACGAGGAGGAAGAGGCTCCGGCCAAGGGCTGGGGCAGCAGCGACGAAGAGCTCCCTCGGGAGCAGCGCCGACGACGTCGACGGCGGCGATGACGAGGACAGCGACGACTAGTAGTATAGGACTAGTAGTAGCAGTGCACTAGGCACCAGATCCCTCTTTTGAGAGCCATCGGCTCTTTCTTGTAAAGCCGCTCCTTGGAATTAATGAAATTGTTCTTTCCATTTATCCTTTAATCGCTCCAATTTCATTCCCTCCGTTTGCCATGCTAAGACCGACAGCCAACGCGTCGGACTTCTTTCCTTTCTTGCAGCAACAGCACAGTCCAAGCCCTGTACTAGGCGTCGGCTTTTCTTTCCCAGTTCCTGCCTGAGACGACCATGATGCAGCCGCAGCCGAGGTGACCCTAATCGGCTCTCAAAAACAGGGCATCTTCCAGGCTTGTTGCCCCCGAGTCTCGGCCAAGGTAAAGCGAGCTGTATGGACCTAGGCTCGATCATGTCCGAGGGAGCTCCTTATGCCGAGCTAGCCGATTTAAATACACATCGGCTTCCCAAAAACGGAGAGCCCTCAAGGTGAGCTGCCCCCGAGTTTCTTCGGTTCCGCCGGCCGGATAGGCTCCCCGACATTGATCTGATCATTGATCCGATCCGCGCGCCCATGCTGCTCCTGACATTGTCCTTGAAGAAATCTCCCTTGAGTCGATGGCCATGCATCGGCTTTCATGTCCTTAAGTCGATGCCTGCTGCATCGGCTGTGTTCGAAAATTTTCGAATTTTCATTTTGTTTTTTTTTTTTTACGGCCGACCTGTGCATCGGCCCCCATATTCCAATACCCATCAACAAAAGATGAGACGCTTCTGTTGCATATCCTCGTATTTTCATATACCTGGGTGCCCCCCCGAGCCGATTCTGTCAAGAAAATTGATGGTATCGGCTCCGTTGGATAACATGTTAAACCCAGGCAGAAAGGTAGGTGAGGATAATTTTGGCCGATTACTGGAATCGGCCTCCGCGTTGCTTGCTCGTTGAAGGTTTTGTAAGTTCCCTTCGTAAATTTTTTGGGGCCGATCACAAGGATCAGCCTCTCCTGGTTTGCCCATTGGTTTGATCTTGCTACTTGGTCAGGCTGGATGAAACCAACCCAACCTCTGACTTGATGCGCCTGCTGTCGTCCACCTTGTGTGCTCCGTAGAGTCGTGGAGCGCTACGCTCCGTCGGCAAGACGAGTACCATGTTTGTGCCAGCCGATGTCTCATCATCGGCTTTCCTCTGTTTAGGGCGCCACTCCATTTTCCGTGGACGACCCTCTTCATCCAGGGTTCGCTGAACCTTTGCGGCCAGATCAGGCCGTGCCTTTCTTAGCGTATGCAGGTACAACCTTTCGGCTTCCTCCAGGCCGCGCAATCGCTGAACCCTGCGCTTCTGGGAACGGCTGAGTCCGTCAGGGCACCACCTTGGCCGGTGGTACCTGTCTTCTTCCACTTCTCCCTCGTCTTCCGAATCTTCAAGATCTGCCCAACGAGGTGACTCGGCGCGTTTGCTTTGTGGCGGGAGAGGCCCTAAGCGCTCGAACACGGACACGTTGGCTGCCTCCTTCTTTTTCGATTGCATTCTGGGCAATTGCCGATTGTGGGCAATCGGCTCATTCCTGAATCCCAGCAGTGTCTGAAGAAGGGGCAGTCCCAGTGTCTGTTGTTGTCATCTTGCTCCCTGGATGCTCCCGTGGCACAGCGCTCGTGTTCCTCCTCATCGTGATTCTGCCGACGATGTCTTCTGGCTTCTCTAGCCAAACGATCTTCTCTATCATCGTAATTGGGTCGCCGGCGTTGGTCATACTGGCTAACATATTTGCTGAGGAGGTGATCAGAGAGGGGTCGCTGATATCTTATATTCTTCACCTCTCCCTCTGTGACATAGCGCTTGCCATCATGATGGAGCCGATCGCGTGGAGCGGCCTCCTCCGTGTCCTTGCTATGAGAGCAGCTGCCCTCATCTCCATCTTTGCCAGAGTGGTTTCCAGGTCCTACCATGTTGATGCTGAACGAGGGACCTGGCTGGCAACCTTCAGGGTAGGTGATTTCTACCATGTTAACGGCGGGGAAGGGTTGGGTGTCGACCTTCATGGCGTACTGGTTGAAAATTAGCCGCCCCTTCTCTATCGCCGCTTGGATGTGCCGACGCCACACCCGGCAGTCGTTGGTGGCATGGGAAAGCGAGTTGTGGAATTTGCGGTACGGCTTTCCGTTTAGCTCTTTCGCCGTGGGGAACTTGAGACCTTCAGGAACCGTCAACTCGTTTCTCCTTGAGCAGGAGGTCGAAGATTTGTTCGGTCTTGGTCACGTCAAAATCAAATCCCCCGGGCGGCCCCGGTGGCTTTACCCATTTGCAGGCCACAGGGGTTCCTCCCCGAGTCCACTCAGCCCATCGCTATCTCTTGGCCTCCCGCAGGCACTTCATCCTCCTCCGTATCGACCATGACTACTCGCACGCTTGAACTTGTCTTGGTACAGGTCGGGGTGGCGCCGTTTATATGCCGATAGTTTCGAACCATGTGCGCCAGCGAGGGATAATCTGCTTGGGAGGCCATGTCCTTGAGCTGTGTTGCAAGGCCTGCTACTGCCAACTCGACTGCTTCCTTTTCGGTTATACGAACCGAATAACATCGGTTCCTAAGATTCCTGAAGCGCTGGATGTATTCTGTCACCGTTTCCCCGCGCTTCTGACGTAGTTGTGCTAGATCGGCAATGCCAGACTCGGAAGCTTCTGAATGGTATTGCATATGGAACTGTTCTTCCAATTGCTTCCAAGACCGGATGGAGTTCGCTGGTAGAGAGGTGTACCATCCAAAAGCCGATCCCGTGAGGGACTGTGAAAAGAGCCTCACGCGCAGCTGATCCGACACTGAAGCCGGTCCTAGTTGAGCCAAATATCGGCTGACGTGCTCGATGGAGCTGGAGCCATCTGATCCATTGAATTTGGAGAAGTCAGGGAGCCGATATTTTGGTGGCAGCGGGATCATCTCGTAATCGTCGGGGTACGGCTTGGAATAGCCGATCGCCCTTCTTTTCGGCATCATGCCGAACTGGTCTCTCGGCATGGTACCGATCCGATCCGCCGTGCTGGCCGTAGGAGTTGCACTCCGAAGATTCGCCGGGGTGGCGTACTTGGCCTGCCACGTTTGCTTTTCCAGCTCCGAGCCGGCTGCAGGAGCTGGGCTCGGGAGTTTCGTCGGTGTGGCGTATTTAGTTAGCCACGTCTCGCTCTGTCGCCGACGTTCCTCCCTGTCTTCGCCGGAGTCCCCGATGTTGTGGCCTGGTTCGTGAGTGCCCAGTCACCACAATCCGGCACATACATGCACGCGTATCCATGAGGGATCTCCTTAGGCGCCTCCATTAAGAACTGGTAGTCACTGGGGTCGCCACCAATTCTGTAGACGAGGAATGCCGGTGTAGTCGGCACTTCAGCAGGTGCTGCCAACGCAAATAGCAGCGGTGGACGGGATCGGAATGGCAACTCTCCTTGATGCGTCCCGAGAGCTGGTCCCGACGGCGAGTACCGGTGGCTCATGATCTCTCGGATCACGCGCGAGCGACACGCTCCAAGCACGTTGACCAAGTTCTCGGAGTGACGGTGTAGCGAGTGAGCCACCGGGTAGTTGATCTCCTGCCGCGGACCCCCGGTGCGTTCCTCCGACGGGGCGGAGAGATCTACCCCATCGAGTGCACCTTCCGGTGAGAACCCCTTCCATCCGATGCCACCGGAACGGGTTCTCCGAAAAGAGCCGATGAGGTCGGCTTCGAGGGTAGCCTTGATCTCGTTGTATTGCTTCTTGAGGTCATCGGGCGGATCCTCGTAGGTGATCGGCGTGCCGTCCGCCATCTCGGATGTAGATGGCGATGTGGTTGATGCGGACGATTGTCCCACCGGGCGTGCCGAGAATGTGTTGACTGCCAAAACCCACCGGCGGGCAGCGGCCTTGTCAACACCTGTAGAGCCGGGGGAGCCTAGAGCTGCGGCTGGCGAGACCCCTCCGAGCGACGGCCCGCAATGCTCTTCCGGTCACACGCGGCGTTGCGAAGTGCAAGGGCGTGCCACCTGACCTATACCCGGTCGGGAAGGTGATGAAGTTGCCTCGCTTAGTTTCCTGCAGGGCATACATGTAAACGTTAAATACGAGCCTCGATCGGCTCTCGGGTTATCCCGTGAATCGGCTCAAAGAGCCGATCCACCCATGATCCGTACGGGGTGCACGAATACTTGGTGGTCCTGCTTGATCAAGATGAAGCTAATGAGATCTACGACGATTTAGGGTTTTCACCGCATAACCGGATCATCCTACTCCAGGTTGGGCCTTGCGGCCACGCACGGTGCTCGTAAGCCGATCCTAATCAAGGCCAAAAAACCAACACGAAGTTGATCCTAGGAACATCCCGTTTAGGACTTGCGAACGCCACCCTACGTGCCACTGGATCCTCCCCCCATTGTAAGGCCAAACTATTGCAGATATTAAACTAATCCTTGTAGAACAAGGAGCAATCGTAACGGATCAGATCTACTAAATAATGATCAAGCGGGGTGCCGCCCCCACACCCGAGATAGGCGTGAGGACGGCTAGATATGCAAGGGTTGCACTACGTAAGCATGCTTAAACGAAGAACAATGCTAACCCTAACACATCTAATGATAACTACGTTGCTCGCCATCAAAAACGCTTCGAGTACGAGCAACGCATGAACAACGTGGGGCTTGTGCTGCCTAGATCGCAAGATGCGATCTAGGCAGCATGTCGCTTACCCGATAGAAACCCTCGAGACGAAGGAGTTGGCGATGCGCCGAGATTGGTTTGTTTTTGGGGTTGAACGTGAGTTGTTGTTTATTCCATAAACCCTAGGTACATATTTATAGTCCAGGGGACTTTCTAATGAGGGCGTGCACTAAACCGTGCACGACTAAGATTCTATCTCTTATAATAAACTATTAAATAAAGATACACGGGCAATTCAGCCCAAGACCCTTCGTGCCAGGCCGCCTTAGAATTCTTCCACAGGTAATCTTCCAAGCCCGGCCCACCTCTGGATTCGTCTAAAATCTGGTGATAACACCATCAACAATGCAATGTTCATCACCACTCACCATACCATTACCTTGTGTCTTACCACACATTGGTGAAGTGGAAGGAGTGTGATCATCCTCAATGGTCTTGGATCCACCATATGTATCTCGAAGCTTTGTCCAAACCTCATGAGCACTCCGGAAAGGCGCAATGGAGGAAATCACTACATGACTCACAACGCGGCAAAGCACTTTAGTAGCTTGAGCATCTAGATAAGAGTTTTTCTTCTCTTCAAAAGTTGGATTTTGTGGATCCTTAGGAGGAGAAAAACCCATATCAAGAATTCGCTCCACATGTGGGTGCATGCCCCTAAAATAATCAAGCATGTAGAATTTCCAAGCATCATAATTAGTGCCATCAAATGTAGAGGAGGAAATGTGCACTAATCCTCTAGTCGACGTCATACTCTCTAGGCTGTGAAGCCCACCAAAATAAGAGAGCCTAGCTCTGATACCAATTTAATGTTCTAGGACGTCGCCTAGAGGGGGGGTGAATAGGCGGTGTATAAAAACTTCTACTTGAGAGCTAAACTAGGCGGAATAAAACTACACAAGTGTTTACTAGTTTAGCTCAAGGCCTATCAACTAGGGGTTTGCCTAAGAGCACCCACAACCTATGCTAGCATGATGAGCACAATGTGATAACAAGCTAGGTAAAGCACATCAAGCAAGGTAGATATAACAAGGTAAAGCGCATAGGATAAGGAGCTCGGGTTGAGAAGTAACCGGTGCACGAGGAGACGACGATGTATCCCAAAGTTCACACTCTAAGGTGCTACGACTCCGTCTGGAGCGGTGTGGAGGCACGTGGCACTCCAATGAGCCACTAGGGCCACCGTATTCTCCTCGAGCCTTTCCACCAAAGGAAAGCCTCGATCCACTAAGGAACCTTGGGGTGGTTATCGTACCCTTACACGCTTGAGCAAACGCCAAGTATCGGCTTGAGGCAACTCCACAACGAGGAGGCTCTCAAGTACACGGCCACAAGAGGCTTACAACACACCACCAAGAAAACCAACTCCACCAAGGATGCTATGGGCCACAAGAGGCTTCCAATGCTCCACAAAGGAACTCTTCCAATGCTCCACCAAAGGAACCCTTCCAATGCTCCACCAAGGAACTCTTCCAATGCTCCACTAAAGGAACCCTACCACCAAGATCCACTAAGGAATAGAATACCACTAAGGATGAACACACACTCTACGAGATCGAAACCCCGGAGAGAACACAAACCGATGCACCTAATGCAATGGCTAAGAACACCACTAGGATGCCCAAGTTCTTCTCTCCCAAATTCCAACAAAGCTAGAAGAAGCTATTGGGGGAATAAGGGAGGAAGAACAAAGTGAGGAGAAACACCAAGAAACTCTAAGATCTAGATCTAGCAAGATCCCCTCACTTAGAGAGGGATTCAATTGGTGAAGCACTAGATCTAGATCTCCTCTCTCCTTTCCCCCAAAAATATGCAACAAATAGTGGGGGGATCAAGAGGAGGAAGAAAGAACCCAAGCTCAACAATGGAGTTGAGAGAGTGAAGGGGCAGGGTTGGTTTGGTCGGAGGTGGAAGAGAGATATATATATAGGGGCTGCAAAATATAGCTGTTGGGGCTGAGAAAAACGGTGTCAGATTCGCGCAAAAGCGCTACTACCGCTGTGCAAAGCGGTACTACCGTTTTTCCCAAAAACCAGATCTGGAAATCGGCCCAAAACCGGTAGTACCGCTCTGCGGAGCGGTACTACCGCTTGTGTTCAGATTTGAGCAAAAACAGATGCAGAGAGAGAGGCAGCGAGGAAGGCAGGGTGGCACGCAGCAGCGCTGCAGCGCATGTGAGCAGCTTCATGCGAGGCCAGCGTGACAAGCAGCAGGCGCGCGCGGGAGACGCGTGGGGATCGAGTGCATGGCTCTCCCCCGCGAGTCAACGCCCCTGGCGCGTGTATCGAGGGCGGCTTCTCCCGCGCGGGCGCGTGCGCAGCGAACGGCGCGGGTGGCCTGGCGCGTGGCGAGCGGGCGCAGCGGGCAAGCGAGGCAGCGGCGAGCTGGGACAGTGGGGGCGGCGCGGCACAGAGCGAGGTGGTGGCAGGATGTTGGCCGGGCTGGGAAGAAGAAAAAAAGAAGTAAATGGGCCGGCCGGTACTACCGGGCCCGGTACCGGTTTGGTACCGGACCAGTTACGGTACTACCGGCCCAGTACCGCTTTGATACCGGACTGGATCCGGTATGCTTGGGAGGCTGATGCGGTACTGTTGACCACCAAAACCCACCGGCGAGCAGCGACGGGCAACACGTAGAGCCGGGAGGCTCCCAGGACTGCTGGTGGGCCCTGGTCCCTCGGGCGACGGCCCGCAATGCTCCGGCACGCGTCCAAGCTGGTGCAAGGGCGTGCCACCTGACCTATACTTGGTCAGGAAGGTGATGGATTGCTTCGACTAGTTTCCTGCATGGCATACACGTAAACATTAAATACGAGCCTCGATCGGCTCTCAGGTTCTCCTGTGAATCGGCTCAAGGAGCCGATCCACCCATGATTCGTATGGGATCTACGATAACATGGTGGTCCTGCTTGATCAATACAAAGTTAAAACGATCTACGACGATCTAGGGTTTTCACCACATAACCGGAACATCCTACACGTAGTTGAGCTTGGAAGATACGAAAGATAGTAGAAAACCAGCCCTAGACAAGGCCTAAAAACCAACGTAGCGTTGATTCCCGGAGCATCCCATCTAGGATCAGCAAACAACACCTGACGCACTACTGGATCATTCAACCCGTTTGCAAGGCCTAACGATGCAGATATCAAACTAATCCTTGAAGATCAAGGAACGATCGTAACGGATCAAATCTACTAAATAAAGACTAAGCAGGGTGCTGCCCTTACACCTAAAATAAGTGTAAAGGCAGCTAGATATCTAGGGATAGCATAACTAAGCGAATACATCAAGATAAAATCTATGCTAACCCTAACATATCTATGATAACAGCGTTGCTCGCCATCAACAAGGCTTTAGTACGAGCAACGCATGAACAACGAATAAACTTGATACTGCCTAGATCGCAAGATGCGATCTAGGCAGCATGGTGCTTACCCGGAAGAAACCCTCGAAACAAGGGGGGCGATGCGCCTAGATTGGTTTGTTGTGAACGTGATCGTCCTCCTTTCTCAATAACCCTAGATACATATTTATAGTCAGTAGACTTTCTAACTTGGGAATAAACCCAACCGTGTACGAGCTAAACTCTATCTCTTAATTCTAACCGACACGTATCCTACTATAATTTACAGATACACGGGCAGTCTAGCCCAAACTCTTATACAAGGCCAATTCATGAATAATTTCCATGCATATTCTCTAAGCCTATCTCAATCACGGCCCACCTCTGATTCGGTTAAAATCTGGTGATAACACATGCCCCCCTGGTTTTGGCAATGATAATTCCAAAACCACTCTGTTTTCTTCTTCGTCGGGTCATGTCGTGGCAGAGCAGAACCGTCACAGTATCCTTCATCATGATGCCTTGCCTTCTCAACTTCTCTGCGCGATTTGACAGTTTTTTGGCACCACTTCCTCGGAAACCGCTGTAGCATTAAATCTCCACTATATCCCCTTTATTTAACCGCGCCGAGCCGTTCGCCTCTTCATCCTCTTACTCTGTTCTAGCCATCGGCAAAAAACCCTCTCCTCTATAGCCATGTCTTCCTCCTCCTCCTCCGCCTCATCGGTTCTCTCCTCCTCCTCTTCTTCCTCTCGGGAGCCAACACCGGAATGGGATTCGCTGGCGGCGTATGACATCCGCGCCCCAGAGAAGTGGGACGAGGAGGACCACGATTCCTCCGTCTGGTCCGAGGATGACAAGTCCTTGACCAGCGGAGACGACGACTTCCAGTTCCTCGCCGATGGGGAGCTGGAGGCAGAGAGCGAGGATGACCGCTTCTCCTGGGACGACTTCACCTCCTCCGACGAGGAGGAGGAAGAGGAGGATGAGGACTCCTCCGACGAGTATCCGCCGGCGAAGCGATTCCGCGCCGGGTCGGATGACGATGACGATGACGACGACGACGAGGAGGAAGAGGCCCCTTTCGAGGGCTACGGGAGTAGCGACGAGGACGTCGCCGGCAGTAGCGCCGACGGCAGCTACAACAGCGACGATGAGGGCAGCGACGGCCCATAGAGTAGCATCTACTAGCATAGGACTAGTAGTAGTAGTAGATTGGTCAATAGACCTCTCTTTTGTTCTTCCCTTCTCGAGCAATCGGCTCTTCACTGTAAAAGATCCCCTTTTATCAATGAAGAAAAATGTTTCCATGTCGATTTTGCCGATAGTCAAAATAAGTCAACGCTTCAAAGAGCCGATGGCAGCGCATCGGCCTTTGCCATAAAACGCGAATAAGGTCCAATCAGTTGCCTATTCAAACGGTAACCTGCAACCTTTGTCTGAAGGAATAAACTCAGATCCCAAATCGCCGCTCGAACAGATCCAACTCACGGCCACGCGAATCTTAGACCTCCATTATGCAGATTTAACTCCACAGTGAATCCAATGGCAGAACCACCTTGCGCCAATGTAATATGATAACTGCTCAATTGAGCCTGTACCTCTAGAGTCGATGGCCGTGCATCGGCTTTTTAGTCTGAAGTCGATGTTTGTGCATCGGCTGTACTTGTATCCTGATGTCTTGCATATTTCTCTAAAGTCGATGTCCATGCATCGGCTGTGATTTGTATAAATTTTTTTTTACTGGCCGATTTTATGCATCGGCCCCCATATTTCACTGTCCGTCATCCCACATGCTTGGGAAATATTTCTTGAGATGTTGACCATTGACAGCTACTAGGAATTTAACACCGTCCAGCTGCTCGAGCATGTATGCATTACCCTTTCAAAACCTGGTCGACTCTGTACGGACCGTGCCAATTAGGAGACCATTTACCATATGCTTTATACTTAGTCCCTAATGGCAACACAGCTTCCCATACTAGGTCACCAACCTGAAACTCCTTTGGTCTTACCTTCTTATTGTATGCGCGGGCTACCTTGGCTTTGTTCTCTTTAATCTTCTCCAACGACCAAAGTCTGAGTTCCTTTAGATCCTCAACACTATCACTCATCAGGGCTGCATATTCTTCAGTCGTTAGATCATTCTGGAATGTAACACGTCGCGATCCAGCCGTAATTTCCCAAGGCAATACGGCTTCTTGTCCATAGACTAGCTGGTATGGCGAGGTTTTTATAGCTCCATGGCATGACATGCGATAAGCCCACAAAGCTTCCGACAATACCTCATGCCAACGTCTAGGGTGCTCGTCAACTTTCCTCTTAATCAGCTTGATAAGGCTCTGGTTGGACGCTTCAGCTTGCCCATTTGCTTGAGCATAGTATGGAGACGATCGGATAAGCTTAATTCCCATGTCATCACCGAACTTTCTGAACTCTTTAGAAACGAAGACCGAACCTCCATCGGTCGTGATAGTCTGGGGAATCCCGAATCTATGAATAACATGTTCTTTCACAAAATTGATAACATCTTCTGATTTTACTGACTTCATAGGGACGGCTTCCACCCATTTAGTGAAATAATCTGTAATGGCCAAGATCCACTCGTGGCCTTTGCTCGATGCAGGATGGATTTTGCCGATCATATCCATGCCCCAACCTCGAAATGGCCAAGGCTTGATGATGGGGTTCATTGCTGATGCGGGTACCATCTGAATTTTCCCAAACATCTGACACGCTTGACATCCTTTATAGTACCTAAAGCAATCCTCAAGCATGGTAGGCCAGTAAAACCCTGATCGCCTGATCAGCCATTTCATCTTATGAGCCGATTGGTGAGTTCCACAGGCGCCTTTGTGTACCTCGTGTAAGAGCCGATTCGACTCGGCTGGTCCCAGGCATTTGAGAAGTAACCCCTCCAAAGTCCTGTAGAACATGTCATCCCCTATAAGGACGTATTTCATGGCCTTGTACCTTATCCGTTTAGGTGCCCCCCGAGCCGAATCTTTCAAGTAATTGAAGATATCGGCTCTCCAGTCATCCTGTTCCAGGAACTGCACCTGAACATCGGCTCCATCTGTTACGTCCTTGTAGCCTGATGCCACCTGTGCGAGATCGTTGGCCTCGGTATTTTGTGACCTTGGGATCCAATTAAAGTTTATGTACCTAAATTGTGCCATCAGCTCACGGCATTGCATCCATAATGGGAAGACTGACTCACTCTCGCACTTGTATTCCTCCGTGAGCTGGGAAATCACCAATTTTGAATCTCCAAAAAGTTCTACCGCTTCTGCCCTGGCTTCTAAAAGCAACTCCATTCCCTTGCGTATTGCCTCATACTCAGCGACATTGTTGGTGCAAGGGGTAGATAGCCTGATGGAAAAGGAATATGTTGCCCCCCGAGGCGACACGAGTAGAATGCCGATGCCGCAACCATCATCGCAAGCCGATCCATCAAAGAACATGGCCCATGCACGTACAGATAATGCTGCTATATCACTGTTGATTCGTTCAGCGATAAGATCGGCCAATGCTTGTCCCTTGACTGCTTTCGCAGGCTGATACCGGAGATCAAATTCGGACAATGCAAACATCCATTTACCGAGTCGGCCTTTCAAAACGGGAGCCGACAGCATGTGTTTGACGACGTCTGACTTACATATGATGACAATTTCCGCTGAC
Organism: Lolium rigidum; assembly: GCF_022539505.1. Taxonomy (NCBI): domain Eukaryota; kingdom Viridiplantae; phylum Streptophyta; class Magnoliopsida; order Poales; family Poaceae; genus Lolium; species Lolium rigidum. The sequence continues at coordinate 235,139,715 of NC_061513.1, forward strand.
AGCAAGATGTGACGAAGCTTGGTGCAGGTAAAAAATAGGCAGAGGCACAACTTCTCGATCTCAGGGTACCTTGTCTCAGCGTCCAACATCCTTCTGCTGAGGTAGAAAGCCACCTTCTCCAGACCATCATAAAGTTGCACCACCACTGACGCGATGGAAGTGTCAGCTACCGATAAGTAAATATAGAATGGTCTGTCTTGATGAGGCGGAACAAGCACAGGCGGTGTCGTTAGATACTCCTTAATCTCGTCAAACGCTTGCTGCTGCTCTGCCCCCCAGTTAAACTCATCATCAGATTTAATTTTCACCAATCCCATAAACGGCTCGATTCGTCCTGACAGATTGGAGATGAATCTACGGACGAAGTTGATTTTGCCGATGAGACATTGGAGCTCCTTCTTCGTGGTAGGTGGTTGCATGGTGCGCACTGCCTCCTGACTTTTCAGGCCGATCTCAATTCCACGTTCATGAACCAAGAAACCCAAGAACTGACCGGCCGTTACACCAAAAGCACACTTCTTTGGATTCATTCTTAGCCCGAATTTCCTAGTTCGGTCCAGGATGCGTCGCAAATCCTCCAAGTGCCCTTCTACGGAGACAGACTTGACCACCACGTCATCGATGTAAATTTCCACCAACTTGCCGATCAGATCATGAAAGATGTAATTCATGGCTCTTTGGTACGTTGCACCGGCATTCTTCAGTCCAAAAGTCATGACTACATATTCAAACAAGCCCACTGAACCTGGTACTCTGAATGCAGTCTTGTGTATATCTTCTGGAGCCATGAAAATCTGGTTGTAGCCGGCGTTGCCATCCATGAAACTTAAAACCTTGTGAGCAGCAGCTGCATTGACCAATGTCTCTTCTACCGGCATGGGATATTCATCCTTTGGAGTGGCTCTATTGAGATCTCGAAAATCTATGGCGACGCGCCATCGGCCATCCTTTTTCTGCACAGGTACGATATTGGAAATCCATTCAGCGTACCTGCATGGCCTGATGAACCCGGCGGTCAACATTTTCTCGATCTCTTTCTTGACTTCTTCTAGAATATCGGCCTTCATCTGACGTGCACGTTGCTGGAACGGCCGAAATCCTTTCTTGAGAGGGAGCCGATGCTCAATGATGCTCCTGTCTAACCCAGGCATCTCTGTGTAATCCCATGCAAAGCAATCTGGGTATTCTTTCAACAGAGCTATCATCAGGCTCCTCAGATGTGGATCTAACTTTTTGCTGATAAAAGTTGGTCGTGGCTTATCCCCAGGACCAATGTCAACCTCTTCTAGCTCATCAGCCGATGTAAACCCATACCCTAGCTTTCCGCCGCCTGCTAGATCGATGCTCAACACAGGCAAAACGTATGACGAGGATAATATGGGCCGATTGCTGGAATCGCCCTCATGTTGCTTGCATTGCTCAATGAAGGTTTACATCTTGTTCGTGCTCTACTACGGGAAGGAGTCCCGTTACTATGACTACGTGACATGCTTGAAGCGAGATTATTACTTTTTATTTTTTGGGGCCGATCGCAGGGATCGGCCTTGCCACGTATGTCCATAGACTTTGATCTTGCTACACTGTTAGGCCGGTGGATAAGACCAGCCTCACCCCGTTTTTTGTCACTTCAATGCGCTCACAGCCGTCCAAATTGACTCCAGAGAGTGGCTCTTGGTCTTCCGCTTCCCAAATGTTCATGCCAGCCGTTGAGATTTCGGCTGAGTCATCTGCATGGACGATCTCCACTTCATCTCCATCCCACTGTATCAAGCATTGGTGCATCGTGGATGGAATGCAACAGTTAGCGTGGATCCAACCCCTCCCTAGCAGGACAACATAGGTGCTTTTGCTATCGACGATGAAGATTGACGTAGGGATGGTTTTTCTGCCAACGGTCAGATCCACGTTCAGAACACCTTGTGCTTCTGACGCTTGGCCGTTGAAGTCGCTCAATGTGACGCTGGTTTTGATCAGATCTGCGCTAGAGCGTCCTAGGCGACGTAGCATGGAGTATGGCATTATATTGACTGCCGCTCCCGTGTCAACCAGCATCTTGTTGACAGGCTGCCCGTTGATATAACCTCTTAAGTACAGGGCCTTCAGATGCCTGTAGCTCTTTTCTCGTGGCTTCTCAAAGATAACTGGCCGTGGGCCACAGTGAAGCTGTGCTACAGGTGCCTCTTCTGTTCTTGGAGCACAAAACTCCGGCGGAAGAATGAACACCATGTTTGTGCCAGCCGATGCCTTATCATCGGCTTTCATTTGTTTGGGGCGCCACTCTTTCTTCTGTGGACGACCCTCCTCGTCCAGAGTTTACTGACCTGGCCGCACTTTCCTTAACGCGTGCAGGTATCGTCTCTCGACTTCCTCGACGCTACGTAGTCGCTGAACCCTATGCTTTTGAGAGTGACTGAGTCCATCAGGGCACCACCTTGGCCGATGGTATCTATCTTCTTCTTCTTCTTCATCTTCTAACTCCTCGAGATCTTTCACCCGAGAGGACTCAGCTTGCTTGTTCCGAGATGGGAGAGGTCCTAGACGTTTGAACACTGACACGTCTCCTGTGTCCTTCTTCTTCTGTCTACACTCTGGGCTGTTGCCGATTGTAGGCAATCGGCTCATTCCTGAGTCCCAGCAATGCTTAAAGAAAGGACAATCCCAGTGTCTGTCCATGTCGTCCTGCTCTCTTGACCTTTCCTTAGCGCGGCGTTCATATCCTTCGCCGTCTCTATCATACCGACGATATTTTCTGTTGTCTACGTCGTCTCGCCGGCGTTGGTCGTACTGACTCTCATACTTGTTAAGGAGATGCTCGGAGAGTGGTCGTTGGTACCGCACGTTCCTCACTTGCTCCTCTGTGACGTACCGTCTGTCAGCATATCGGGGTCGGTCGCGTGGGCCGGCCTCCTCTTTTTCCTTGCCACGAGAGCGACTGCCCTCTTCTTTGTCCTTACCAGGGTGGTATACAGGCCCTGCCATGTTAATACTGAACGAGAACTCCGGCTGGCGCCTCGCGGCGAGATTGCACTCCACCATGTTGACGGCTGGAAACGGTTGTGTGTCCACTTTCATGGCATACTGGTTGAAGATCATACGGCCTTGTTCTATCGCCATTTGGATCTGCTGACGCAACACTTTGCAGTCGCTGGTGGTATGAGTGAACGAATGATGCCATTTGCAGTATGGCCCTCCGTTCATCTCTTGCGCAGTAGGGATTTTATGGCCTTCGGGTAACTTCAGCTGCTTCTCCTTAAGTAAAAGATCAAAAATCTGCTCAGCTTTGCTCACGTCGAAGTCAAACCCTTTTGCAGGACCTTGTGGTTTAATCCATTTGCAGGACACGGGGTTTGCCCCCCGAGCCCATTCAGCCAAGGCTACATCCAGGTCTCCTGCGGAGTCTTCATCCTCTTCTATCTCAACCAGGCTTACCGGACGTTTGAATTTGTCCTGGTACAATTCTGGGTGGCGCTGTTCATACAATGATAGTTTCTGAACCATATGCGCCAATGAAGTGTATTCCGCTTGGGAAGCCATGTCCTTGATCGGCGACGCGAGACCCAACACGGCCAGATCGACTGCTTCTTTCTCACTCAAACGAGCCGAATAACATCGGTTCCTGACGGTCCTAAAGCGCTGAATGTATTCCGATACCGTCTCTCCGCGCTTCTGTCGGACTTGCGCCAGATCGGCAATGCCAGCCTCGGAAGCTTCTGACTGATATTGCATGTGGAACTGTTCTTCCATCTGCTTCCACGTCCGGATCGAATCTGGTGGCAGCGAGGTGTACCACCCAAAAGCCGATCCTGTGAGAGATTGCGCAAAAAACCTCACGCGTAACTGATCTGATGCTGAAATCATGCCCAACTGCGCCAAATATCGGCTCACATGCTCAATTGAACTAGATCCTTCTGATCCACTAAACTTTGAGAACTCGGGGAGCCGATACTTGGGCGGTAGTGGAATCAAATCATACTCGTTGGGGTACGGCTTGGAATAGCCGATTGCCCTCCTCATTGGCACCATACCGAACTGGTCTCTCAAGATTGCAGTGATCTGGTCCACGGTGTTAGCTGCAGGAGCTGAGCTTTGATGATTCGTGGCGGTGGCATATTTAGCTAGCCACGCCTGCTTCTCGGGATCCGATCCAGAAACCCCTCCTGCTGTTCCAGAAATCCCTCGTGCTGCAACCTGGTTCGTGCGCGCCCAGTTATTGCAGTCGGGCATGTATGTGCACATGTACCCGTGTGGGATCCCCTTAGGTGGTTCATACAAGAACTGGTAATCACTAGGATCGCCACCAATCTTGGAGACTACATATGCCGGTGAACCCGGCAGTTCTGGAGCTGCTAGCGCGAATGGCAGCTGCGGCCTGGTCTGGAACGGTATTTCCCATTGGTGAGTCCCTAGGGTAGGTCCCGACGGAGAGTACTGATGCTTCATGATTTCCTGGACCACACGAAGCGCAACGCGCTCGAAAGCGTTCACCAAGCTCTCAGAATGACGGTGTAGCGAATGAGCCACCATGTAATTGATCTCCTAGCGCAGAGATCTGGTGCGTTCTTCCGAAGAAGTAGACAGATCTACTCCATCGAGAGCGCCTTCAACTGAGAACCCTTTCCACCTAATGCCATGTGTGCGGGTCCTCTCAAAAGAGCCGATGAGGTCGGCTTCGAAGAGAGCTTTAAGCTCATTATAATTCTTCTTATGCTCCTCAGTCAGATCTTCGTACGTGACTGGGTCTTCCGCCATCTCTGGTGCAGATGTTGATGCAGTTGATGTAGAAGAGTGTCCCACTGGGCGTGCCAGAATGTGTTGACCACCAAAACCCACCGGCGAGCAGCGACGGGCAACACGTAGAGCCGGGAGGCTCCCAGGACTGCTGGTGGGCCCTGGTCCCTCGGGCGACGGCCCGCAATGCTCCGGCACGCGTCCAAGCTGGTGCAAGGGCGTGCCACCTGACCTATACCTGGTCAGGAAGGTGATGGATTGCTTCGACTAGTTTCCTGCATGGCATACACGTAAACATTAAATACGAGCCTCGATCGGCTCTCAGGTTCTCCTATGAATCGGCTCAAGGAGTCGATCCACCCATGATTCGTATGGGATCTACGATAACATGGTGGTCCTGCTTGATCAATACGAAGTTAAAACGATCTACGATGATCTAGGGTTTTCACCACATAACCGAAACATCCTACACGTAGTTGAGCCTGGCAGATACGAAAGATAGTAGAAAACCAGCCCTAGACAAGGCCTAAAAACCAACGTAGCGTTGATTCCCGGAGCATCCCATCTAGGATCAGCAAACTACACCTGACGCACTACTGGATCATTCAACCCGTTTGCAAGGCCTAACGATGCAGATATCAAACTAATCCTTGAAGATCAAGGAACGATTGTAACGGATAATATCTACTAAATAAAGACTAAGCAGGTGCTGCCCTTACAACTAAAATAAGTGCAAAGGCAGCTAGATATCTAGGGATAGCATAACTAAGCGAATACATCAAGATAAAATCGATTCTAACCCTAACATATCTATGATAACAGCGTTGATCGCCATCAACAAGGCTTCAGTACGAGCAACGCATGAACAACGAATAAACTTGATACTGCCTAGATCGCAAGATGCGATCTAGGCAGCATGGTGCTTACCCGGAAGAAACCCTCGAAACAAGGGGTGGCGATGCGCCTAGATTGGTTTGTTGTGAACGTGATCGTCCTCCTTTCTCAATAACCCTAGATACATATTTATAGTCCGTAGACTTTCTATCTTGGGAATAAACCCAACCATGTACGAGCTAAACTCTATCTCTTAATTCTAACCGACACGTATCCTACTATAATTTACAGATACACGGGCAATCTAGCCCAAACTCTTATACAAGGCCGATTCATGAATAATTTCCATGCATATTCTCTAAGCCCATCTCAATCACGGCCCACCTTTGATTCGGTTAAAATCTGGTGATAACAGCTACTGGGCCCGGTACCATCAGCGGTAGTACCGGGCTGGCCCAAAACGTTTTTCTTTTCTTTTTCCAAATATGATGCACTATGAAAATCATAACTTGAGCTAGACAACTCCGAATGACATGAAACCAATTTTGTTGGAAAGAGGACGACAAAAGCTACATCTTTACAAGGTAAAATCACGCAAATGAGTGAGTGATGATTTTCTCATGGTCATAGAGGTGTAACCTCTCAATACGGTATATCGGGAAAATCATCACTCTCGCATATGCAACATGCGATGCAACCGAGATCCGTTTCATGCATAAGAACCAAGAAGAACCAAGAACACGATGCAATGCATGCAAGGTTTGAGCTTTTTCCGATGATACGACCCACTATCCTATCCAGCACAAACCTAGTCCTTGCGCGTTCTTCTCGAGTCGGCAAGCTCCATCTTCATACTCTTCATGATTGTACATGCCACCTTCTTCCTTCAACATACACGCCACCGTCTTCTTCCATCTTGTACGCACACCACCGTCTTCATCCATCTTCAACGCCGTCTTCTCTCTTCATCTTCTACGCCATCTTCTCTCTTCATCTTCAACACCGTCTTTGTCTCTCTTCGACACCATCTTCATCATTGTACTCCGTCTTCTCCATCTTACAACCTTGAGTCCAACACATAGCTATGGACTTGATCTAAGATTGATTCTCAATGCAACCGTTAGTCCATAGGGATTGTCATCAATTACCAAAACCACACATGGGGTTGTTGACCACCAAAACCCACCGACGAGTAGCGACGGGCAACACGAAGAGCCGGGAGGCTCCCAGGACTGCTGGTGGGCCCTGGTCCCTCGGGCGACGGCCCGCAATGCTCCGGCACGCACGTCCGATGCTGGTGCAAGGGCGTGCCACCTGACCTATACCTGGTCAGGAAGGTGATGGATTGCTTCGACTAGTTTCCTGCATGGCATACACGTAAACATTAAATACGAGCCTCGATCGGCTCTCAGGTTGTCCTGTGAATCGGCTCAAGGAGCCGATCCACCCATGATTCGTATGAGATCTACGATAACATGGTGGTCCTGCTTGATCAATATTAGGTTAAAACGATATACGACGATCTAGGGTTTTCACCACATAACCGGAACGTCCTACACGTAATTGAGCCTGGCAGACACGAAAGATGATAATAAACCAGCCCTAGACAAGGCCTAAAAACCAACGTGGAGTTGATTCCCGGAACATCTTCTCTAGGACTAGCAAACTATACCTTACATGCTACTGGATCCTTCAACTCGTTTGCAAGGCCTAACTATGTAGATATCAAACTAATCCTTGAAGAACAAGGAGCAATCGTAACGGATCGAATCTACTAAACAATGACTAAGCAAGGTGCCACCCTTGCACCTAAGATCGGTACAAGGGTGGCTAGATATCCAGGGGTAGCATGACTAATCAAATACATCGAGAAAGTACCGATGCTAACCCTAACATATCCATGATAACGGTGTTGTTCGCCATCAAAAAGGCTTCAGTATGAGCAACACATGAGCAATGAATAAACAAGATTCTACCTAGATCGCAAGATGCGATCTAGGCAGCATAGCGCTTACCCGGAAGAAACCCTCGAAACAAGGGGTGGCGATGCGCCTAGATTGGTTTGTTGTGAACGTGATCGTCCTCTTTCTCAATAACCCTAGATACATATTTATAGTCCGTAGACTTTCTAACTTGGGAATAATCCCAACCGTGTACGAGCTAAACTCTATCTTTTAATCCTAACCGACACGCATACTACTATAATTTACAGATACACGGGAAATTTGGCCCAAACTCTTTATACAAGGCCGATTCATGAATATTTTCTACGTATATTCTCTAAGCCCATCTCAATCACGGCCCACCTCTGATTTGGTTAAAATCTGGTGATAACACATGCCCCCCCGGTTTTGGTAACGATAATTCCAAAACCACTCTGCTTTTCCTTCGTCGGGTCATGTCGTGGCAGAGCAGAACCGTCACAGTATCCTTCATCATGATGCCTTGCCTTCTCAACTTCTCCGCGTGATCTGACAGTTTTTTTTTCTTTTCGCACCACTTCCTCGGAAACTGCTGTGGCATTAAATCTCCACTATATCCCCTTTTATTTAACCGCGCCGAACAGTTCGCCTCTTCATCCCCTTGCTCTGTTCTAGCCATCGGCACCAAAAAAACCCCTTCTCCTGTAGCAATGTCTTCCTCCTCCTCCTCCGCCTCGTCGGGTCTTTCTTTTCAGTCCTCCTCCTCCAGCGAGGCAATACCAGAGCAGGATCTGATGGCGCAATACGAGGAGGAGGCTCCCGAACACTGGGACGATGAAGAGTGGGACTTCACCGTCAGGGTGAACGACAACCTACCCCTGGCCGCTGTCGGGTCAGACGACGACCTGTCCATGACCGACGGGGAGGCGGACCTCCGGTTCCTTGTTGACGGGGAACTGGAGGGAGAGAGCAAAGACGACCTCTACTCCTGGGCGAGCTTTACCTCCTACGACGAAGAGGAGGAAGAGGAGGAAGAGGAGGAGGATGACTCCTCCTCCACCGGGTACCCGCCGGCAAAGCGCTTCCGCGCTTGGTCGGAGGACGACGACGATGATGATGAGGAGGAAGAAGCCCCAGCCGAGGGGTGGGGCAGCAGCGACGAGGAGTTCTCTGGGAGCAGCGCCGACGGCAGTTACGACGCCGACGACGAAGCCAGCGACGGCCCTTAGAATAGGAACTACTAGTATAGGATTAGTAGTAGTTCTTGAGCAATCGGCTCTTCTTTTGTTCTTCCTTCCTTGAGCAATCGGCTCTTCATTGTAAAAAACCCCCTTTATTAATGAAGAAGTGTTTCCAATTAATCTTGCCGATAGTCAAAGTCGGTCAACTCCCAAAGAGCCGATGGCATCGCATCCGCCTTTACCATAAAACGCAAGTAAGGCCAAATCAGTTGTCTCTTCAAACGGTAACCTGCAACCTTCGTCTGAGAGAGCGAACCCAGATCCCCAAATCGCCGCTCGAACAGATCCAACTCACGGCCACACGAATCTCATATCTCAACCGCGTCAAACCAACTCCGCAGCAAATCCAATGGCGGAATCATCCAACGCCAACGCCATGGTCTCCGGTCTGAAGGTAATCCTAAACCGCTCCTCGCCTCCGAGTAAATGTTAGGATTAACGGCAAACACCTGAATTAATGGCATATTTCGTTATTAATTTTAGGTTTCAGACATCCTGCTGCCGCATCCTTCTCTCCCAAATTCTCTTTGTCTTGGCCCCCGTTCTTCCGAGAGTCCTGCTCATTTAATTTCATGCGAGGCCAATAGAATTCCCTTTGTAAACCAGAATTTAGATCTGACTTCTTGGGCCGACTGCCTACGAGCCTGGCCTAATCCTCCTGAGGGTTGGGTGGCATGGTACAATAGAGTATCCAAAACTCACCATGCCACATGGGAAACTATAGGGATAGCCGATGCTTTATCATTATCACTGTCTCCCCTTGAGAAGCACGAAAACCTTCTGAAAACCATCGGCTACTTCTAGTCTGATGCACTGAATTGCTTCATGTTTGGCCATGGTCCCATGACACCAACTCTGCTGGACGTGGCCATGATCACAGGTCTGGACATTGCATCACCAAGCCCCTCTGCTTTTATGCTGCCAAAGGTTCCTTTCACCCTCTCCTCCAAAACAGAGTGCACCAGCTGGGGTCCCTACCTTAGGCGTTACATGAAAACCAAAGGGCCTGTGACAGAGAAAGAGCACACAGCCTTCCTGAACTTCTGGTTGGAACACTTCATATTCTGTGGTCCTTCACTCGCCCCAACCAAGAATTACCTTTCCCTGGCCTATGAACTTGCCAAAGGTACTCAGCTTGGCATCGGCAAACTATTCCTTGGAGAGGTCTATCGATCTCTCCAACTGATGTCTGTCAAACTATTTTCCCAAAAGACAGTTAAAACAGGAGGCCCCTGGTGGTTTATTCAGCTATGGGCTCAACTGTACTTCCGAAACCAGATCCCAAACTCCCCACCTCTGGCCACTTGCACCTTCCCAGATGCTAATGGGAAGCAGATCCGATGCAGTAGCTACGGCCAAGCTCTGTATAGCCTCCCAGGCAGCAGGCTGATCCCTAAGGAAGCATCAGAGTGGTTCAGAATTTTCTTCCAAGGCCTGGACAATCCCCGGTTCTTTCCTTACACTGAATCTGAAAACTTTGAGAATCCAGTTTCCTTTAGGTTGGATAGTTTTGCCGATGAACCCAGCACTCGGCATCTGTACTCCATCATGATCCGTCCTTGCTTCCTTCCAGTTGGCATGAGTACCTCAAACAGGATCACCAAACCCGGTTATGAATCTTATCAGCCGGTGGTAGTGGCCTGACAGTTTGGTCTCGCATATTTTCTCAAGTCGATGTCTGTGCATCGGCTGTGATTTGTATGTACATTTTTTTTTACTGGCCAATTTTTTGTGCATCGGCTTCACTGTTCATGGGTTAGGTGCCCCCCGAGCCGAATCTTCCAAGTAATTGAAGATATCGGCTCTCCAGTCATCCTGCCTGTACGGCTTGATGAACCCGGCATCCACCACTTCCTTGATTTCTTCTAGGATGTCGGCCTTCATCTGACGTGCACGTTACTGGAACGGCCGAAATCCTTTCTTGAGAGGGAGCCGATGCTCAATGATGCTCCTGTCTAACCCAGGCATCTCTGTGTAATCCCATGCAAAGCAATCCGGGTATTCTTTTAACAGAGCTATCATCTGGCTCCTGAGATGTGGATCTAGCTTTTTGCTGATAAAAGTTGGTCGTGGCTTATCCCCAGGACCAATGTCAACCTCTTCTAGCTCATCAGCCGATGTAAACCCATACCCTAGCTTTCCGTCGCCTGCTAGATCGATGTTAAACACAGGCAAAACGTGTGGCGAGGATAGTATGGGCCGATTGCCGGAATCGGCCCCCATTTTTATTGCATTGCTCAATGAAGGTTTACATCTTGTTCGTGCTTTATTACGACTACGTGGCATGCTTGAGACGAGATCATCACTTTTCATTTTTTGGGGCCGATCGTAGGGATCGGCCTTGCCACGTATGTCCATTGCCTTTGCTCTTGCTATACTGTCAGGCCGGTGGATAAGACCAGCCTCACCCCGTTTTTTGTCACTTCGATGCACTCACAGCCGTCCAAACTGATTCCGGAGAGCGGCTCTTGGCCTCCCGCTTCCCAAATGTTCATGCCAGCCGTTGAGATTTCGGCTGAATCATCTGAATGGACGACCTCCACTTCATCTCCATCCCACTGTATCAAGCATTGGTGCATCGTGGATGGAATGGAGCAGTTAGCGTGTATCCAATCTCTCCCTAGCAGGACATCGTAGGTGCTTTTGCTGTCGACGATGAAGAATGACGTAGGGATGGTCTTTCGGCCTACAGTTAAATCCACGTTCAGAACGCCTTGCGCCTCTGATGCTTGGCCGTTGAAGTCGTTCAATGTGACGTTGGTCTTGATCAGGTCTGCGCTAGAACGTCCCAAACGACGTAGCATGGAGTATGGCATTATATTGACTGCTACTCCCGTGTCAACCAGCATCTTGTTGATAGGCTGCCCGTTGATATAACCTCTCAAGTACAGGGCCTTCAGATGTCTGTAGCTCCTTTCTCGTGGCTCCTCAAAGATAACTGGCCGTGGGCCGCAGTCGAGCTGTGCTATAGGTGCCTCTTCTGTTCCTGGAGCACAAAACTCCGATGGAAGAATGAACACCATGTTCGTGCCAGCCGATGTCTTATCATCGGCTTTCTTTTGTTTGGGGCGCCACTCTTTCTTCTGTGGACGACCCTCCTCATCCAGAGTTTGCTGAATTTTCGCGGCCAGATCAGGCCGTGCTTTCCTTAACGCGTGTAGGTATCGTCTCTCGGCTTCCTCTATGCTACGTAGTCGCTGAACCCTACGCTTTTGAGAATGGCTGAGTCCATCAGGGCACCACCTTGGCCGGTGGTATCTATCTTCTTCTTCTTCTTCATCTTCTAACTCCTCGAGATCTTCCACCCGAGAGGACTCAGCTTGCTTGTTCCGAGATGGGAGAGGCCCTAGACGCTTGAACACTGACACGTCTCCTGCGTCCCTCTTTTTCTGTCTACACTCTGGGCAGTTGCCGATTGTAGGCAATCGGCTCATCCCTGAATCCCAGCAATGCTTGAAGAAAGGACAATCCCAGTGTCTGTCCATGTTGTCCTGCTCTCTTGACTTTTCCTTGGCGCGGCGCTCATATCTTTCGTCGTCTCGATCATACCGACGATATTTCCTGTTATCCACACTAGACCGACGATCTTTTTCGTCGTCGCTGTCGTATCGCCGGCGTTGGTCGTACTAACGCTCATATTTGTTGAGGAGGTGCTCGGAGAGAGGACGCTGGTATCGCACGTTCCTCACTTGCTCCTCTGTGATGTAGCGCTTGTCATTACATTGGGGCCGGTCGCGTGGAACGGCCTCCTCTTTTTCTTTGCCACGAGAGCGGCTGCTCTCGTCTTTGTCCTTACCAGGGTGGTACACAGGTCCTACCATGTTGATGCTGAACGAGAAACCTGGCTGGCACCTCCCGGGATAAGTGCACTCCACCATGTTAACGGCAGGGAAGGGGTGCGTGTCAACTTTCATGGCGTACTGGCTGAAAATTAGAAGGCCTTGTTCTATCGCCATTTGGATCTGCTGACGCCACACTCTGCAGTCGCTGGTGGTATGGGTGAACGAGTTATGCTACTTGCAGTATGGCCTTCCGTTCATCTCTTGCACCGTAGGGATTTTATGGCCTTCGGGTAACTTCAGCTGCTTCTCCTTGAGTAAGAGGTCGAAAATCTGCTCAGCTTTGCTTACGTCGAAGTCAAACCCTTTGGCAGGACCTTGTGGTTTAACCCATTTGCAGGACACGGGGTTTGCCCTCCGAGCCCATTCAGCCACGGCTACCTCCTGATCTCCTGCAGAGTCTTCATCTTCCTCTGTCTCAACCAGGACTACCGAGCGCTTGAACTTGTCCTGGTAAAACTCTGGGTGGCGCTGTTCATATAATGATAGTTTCTGAACCATATGCGCCGGTGAAGTGTACTCGCTTGGGAAGCCATATCCTTGATCGGCGATGCGAGACCCACCACTGCCGGATCGACTGCCTCTTTTTCATTCATACGAGCCGAATAGCATCGGTTCCTGACGGCCCTGAAGCGCTGAATGTATTCCGATACCGTTTCTCCGCGCTTCTGTCGTACTTGTGCTAGATCGGCAATGCCAGCCTCGGAATCTTCTGAGTGATATTGCATGTGGAACTGTTCTTCCATCTGCTTCCAAGTCCGGATTGAATCTGGTGGCAGCGAGGTGTACCATCCGAAAGCCGATACTGTGAGAGATTGCGCGAAAAACCTCACACGTAATGGGTCTGATGCTGAGATCATGCCCAACTGCGCTAAATATCGGCTCACATGCTCAACTGAACTAGAGCCTTCCGATCCACTAAACTTGGAGAATTCAGGGAGCCGATATTTGGGTGGTAGCGGGATCAAATCATACTCGTTGGGGTACAGCTTGGAATAGCTGATTGCCCTCCTCTTCGGCACCATGCCGAACTGGTCCCTCAAGATTGCACTGATCTGATCCACGGTGCTAGCTGCAGGAGTTGAGCTTTGATGATTCGTTGGAGTGGCATATTTAGCTAGCCACGCCTACTTCTCGGGATCCGATCCAGAAACCCCTCCTGCTGTTCCAGAAATCCCTCCTACTGCAACCTGGTTCGTGCGTGCCCAGTTATTGCAGTCTGGCACATACGTGCACATGTATCCGTGCGGGATTTCCTTAGGCGGTTCATACAAGAACTGGTAATCACTAGGATCGCCACCGATCTTGTAGACGACGTATGCCGGTGAACCCGGCAGTACTGGTGCTGCTAGCGCGAATGGGAGCTGTGGTCTGGTCTGGAACGGTATCTCTCCTTGGTGAGTTCCTAGAGCAGGTCCTGACGGAGAGTACTGATGCTTCATGATTTCTTGGACCACGCTAAGCGCGACACGCTCCAAAGTGTTCACCAGACTCTCAGAATGGCGGTGTAGCGAATGAGCTACCATGTATTTAACCTCCTGACGTAGAGACCTGGTGCGTTCTTCTGAAGGAGTAGACAGATCCACTCCATCGAGAGCGCCTTCAGCTGAGAACCCTTTCCACCTGATGCCGTGTGAGCGGGTCCTCTGGAAAGAGCCGATGAGGTCGGCTTCGAAGAGAGCTTTGATCTCGTCATACTTCTTCTTGTACTCCTCAGACAGATCTTCGTACGTGACTGGATCTTCCGCCATCTCTGATGCGGATGTTGATGCAGTTGATGTAGAAGAACGTCCCACCGGGCGTGCCAGAATGTGTTGACCACCAAAACCCACCGACGAGTAGCGACGGGCAACACGAAGAGCCGGGAGGCTCCCAGGACTGCTGGTGGGCCCTGGTCCCTCGGGCGACGGCCCGCAATGCTCCGGCACGCACGTCCGATGCTGGTGCAAGGGTGTGCCACCTGACCTATACCTGGTCAGGAAGGTGATGGATTGCTTCGACTAGTTTCCTGCATGGCATACATGTAAAAATTAAATACGAGCCTCGATCGGCTCTTAGGTTGTCCTGTGAATCGGCTCAAGGAGCCGATCCACCCATGATTCGTATGAGATCTACGATAACATGGTGGTCCTGCTTGATCAATATTAGGTTAAAACGATCTACGACTATCTAGGGTTTTCACCACATAACCAGAACGTCCTACACGTAATTGAGCCTGGCAGACACGAAAGATGATAATAAACCAGCCCTAGACAAGGCCTAAAAACCAACGTGGAGTTGATTCCCGGAACATCTTCTCTAGGACTAGCAAACTATACCTTACATGCTACTGGATCCTTCAACTCGTTTGCAAGGCCTAACTATGTAGATATCAAACTAATCCTTGAAGAACAAGGAGCAATCGTAACGGATCGAATCTACTAAACAATGACTAAGCAAGGTGCCACCCTTGCACCTAAGATCGGTACAAGGGTGGCTAGATATCCAGGGGTAGCATGACTAATCAAATACATCGAGAAAGTACCGATGCTAACCCTAACATATCCATGATAACGGTGTTGGTCGCCATCAAAAAGGCTTCAGTACGAGCAACACATGAGCAACGAATAAACAAGATTCTGCCTAGATCGCAAGATGCGATCTAGGCAGCATAGCGCTTACCCGGAAGAAACCCTCGAAACAAGGGGTGGCGATGCGCCTAGATTGGTTTGTTGTGAACGTGATCGTCCTCTTTCTCAATAACCCTAGATACATATTTATAGTCCGTAGACTTTCTAACTTGGGAATAATCCCAACCGTGTACGAGCTAAACTCTATCTTTTAATCCTAACCGACATGCATACTACTATAATTTACAGATACATGGGCAATTTGGCCCAAACTCTTTATAAAAGGCCGATTCATGAATATTTTCTACGTATATTCTCTAAGCCCATCTCAATCACGGCCCACCTCTGATTTGGTTAAAATCTGGTGATAACAGGGGTAATGGACATGTTCTTACACAAATATTTAATGATCTATCCCAAAGTTGACATGGACATCTTCTTGGAAGTCACGCATTGCACCATCGCCGACTTCGCTGAGCGAACAGATATCGATTTTGTACCCGCACCTGGAGAGGGACATGTTCATGGACCCGGAGAAAGCATTGGTGACGGCGGTGCTTTCCACGGTGTAATTCTAAGAATTACGAATTACACCGTAGCAAGCACCGCCGTCAAGCATCAGTACCCACACATCAAAAGTCAATTCGTCCGCCGAACAGATTAGCTAGCAGAGCTGCAAATTTGCCAGCGGCGACCACAGCGTGCAGCAACTAAGCTAGTCGCCATAGCTTAGATCAGCGCCGATGCCACATATATCACGTATCACAGCGCTCATGCCGTGCAACACGGGAAAGTCGACCAATCGAGGACGGTTTGACGCAGCGTCGTCGACTAACTGGCGACGGTGTGGAGCCGCTCACGGGACCCCTTGATACGTCTCCGACGTATCGATAATTTCTTATGTTCCATGCCACATTATTGATGATATCTACATGTTTTATGCATACTTTACATCATATTTATGCATTTTCTGAAACTAACCTATTAACAAGATGCCGAAGAGCCAGTTGCTGTTTTCTACTGTTTTTGGTTTCAGAAATCCTAGTAAGGAAATATTCTCGGAATTGGACGAAATCAACGCCCAGGGGCCTATTTTCACACGAAGCTTCCAGAAGACCGAAGAGTCAACGAAGTGGGGCCACGAGGTGGCCAGGAGGTAGGGCGGCGCGGCCCAGCCCTTGGCCGCGCCGGCCTGTCTCCTGGGCCCCTCGTGACGCCCCTTGACCTGCCCTTCCGCCTACAAATAGCCTTCGTCGCGAAACCCCCAGTACCGAGAGCCACGATACGGAAAACCTTCCCAGAGACGCCGCCGCCGCCAATCCCATCTCGGGGGATTCAGGAGATCGCCTCCGGCACCCTGCCGGAGAGGGGATTCATCTCCCGGAGGACTCTACACCGCCATGGTCGCCTCCGGAGTGATGAATGAGTAGTTCACCCCTGGACTATGGGTCCATAGCGGTAGCTAGATGGTTGTCTTCTCCTCATTATGCTTCATTGTCGGATCTTGTGAGCTGCCTAACATGATCAAGATCATCTATCTGTAATGCTATATGTTGTGTTTGTTGGGATCCGATGAATAGAGAATACCATGTTATGTTGATTATCAATTTATATCTATGTGTTGTTTATGATCTTGCATGCTCTCCGTTATTAGTAGAGGCTCTGGCCAAGTTTTTGCTAGTAACTCCAAGAGGGAGTATTTATGCTCGAAAATGGGTTCATGTCTCCGTGAATCTGGGGGAGTGACAGAAACCTCTAAGGTTATGGATGTGCTATTGCCACTAGGGATAAAACATTGATGCTATGTCCGAGGATGTAGTTATTGATTACATTACGCGCAATACTTAATGCAATTGTCTGTTGTTTTCAACTTTATACTGGAAGGGGTTCGGATGATAACCTGAAGGTGGACTTTTTAGGCATAGATGCATGCTGGATAGCGGTCTATGTACTTTGTCGTAATTCCCAATTAAATCTCACAATACTCATCATAATATGTATGTGCATGGTCATGCCCTCTTTATTTATCAATTGCCCAACTGTAATTTGTTCACCCAACATGCTATTTATCTTATGGGAGAGACACCTCTAGTGAACTGTGGACCCCGGTCCATTCTTTACATCTGAAATACAATCTACTGTAATTGTTCTACTGTTCTCTGCAAACAATCATCATCCACACTATACATCTAATCCTTTGTTATAGCAAGCCGGTGAGATTGACAACCTCACTGTTTCGTTGGGGCAAAGTACTTGGTTTGTGTTGTGCAGGTTCCACGTTGGCTCCGGAATCCCTGGTGTTGCGCCGCACTACATCTCGCCGCCATCAACCTTCAACGTGCTTCTTGGCTCCTACTGGTTCGATTAAACCTTGGTTTCATACTGAGGGAAAACTTGCCGCAGTACGCATCACACCTTCCTCTTGGGGTTCCCAACGGACGCGTGTTGTACGCGTATCAAGCTCTTTTTCTGGCGCCGTTGTTGGGGACCTGAAGAAAAGTTACACTACAGAGATCTTTGACTCCCACGTCAACTTTGCGCCAGCAGCTCTTTTTCTGGCGCCGTTGCCGGGGAGATCAAGACACGCTGCAAGGGGAGTCTCCACATCGCAATCTCTTTACTTTGTTTTTGTCTTGCTTTATTTTATTTACTACTTTGTTTGCTGCATTATATCAAAATACAAAAAAATTAGTTGCTAGCTTTACTTTATTTAATATCTTGTTTGCACTCTATATCAAAAATACAAAAAAATTAGTTACTTGTTTTACTTTACTTAATTCCATGCATGTTTTTATTTCACTAGTTAGGCTTAATGGAAAACAACAAAAATATTAGAGATCTTTATAGTATTTATCTTGAGTTAGCACATGAGGTGTTTGAAGAGAAAATTAAAAAACCTATGGAACTTTATATGCGTGTTGATGGCAATGTTATTAGTATGAATGCTTTGAACACTATTATTGCTAATGCTATGGAAGAATTAAAGCTTGGGGAAGCTGGTTTTGATGAGCATGATATTTTTAGTCCCCCAAGCATGGAGGAGAAAATTTACTTTGATGATACTTTGCCTCCCATTTATGATGATAGTGGTATTTTGGTGCCACCTACTATGGAGGATAAAGTTTATTATGATTATACTATGCCTCCTATATTTGATGAGAATAAAAATGATAGCTACTTTGTTGAATTTGCTCCCACTACAATTAATAAGAATGACTATGCTTATGTGGAGAGTAATGATACTTTTATGCATGAGACTCATGATAAGAATGCTCTATGTGATAGTTATATTGTTGAGTTTGCTCATGATGCTACTGGATATTATTATGAGAGAGGAAGATATGGTTGTAGAAATTTTCTTGTTACTAAAACACATCTCTATGTGCTGAAATTTTTGAAGCTACACTTGTTTTATCTTCCTATGCTTGTCACTTTGCTCTTCATGAACTTGTTTATTTACAAGATTCCTATACATAGGAAGCATTTTAGACTTAAATGTGTTTTGAATTTGCCTCTTGATGCTCTCTTTTGCTTCAAATACTATTTCTTGCGAGTGCATTATTAAAACTGCTGAGCCCATCTTAATGGCTATAAAGAAAGCACTTCTTGGGAGATAACCCATGTGTTTATTTTACTACTGCACCTTTATTTTATATTTGAGTTTTGGAAGTTTTTACTACTGTAGCAACCTCTCCTTATCTTAGTTTTGTGCTTTGTTGTGCCAAGTAAAGTCGTTGATAGTAAGGTTCATACTAGATTTGGATTACTGCGCAGAAACAGATTTCTTTGCTGTCACGAATCTGGGCAAAATTTTCTGTAGGTAACTCAGAAAATTATGCCAATTTACGTGAGTGATCCTCAGATATGTACACAACTTTCATTCAATTTGAACATTTTCATTTGAGCAAGTCTGGTGCCTCAATAAAATTCTTCTTTACGAACTGTTCTGTTTTGACAGATTCTGCCTTTTATTTCGCATTGCCTGTTTTGATATGCTCGATGGATATTTTGATTCCATTGACTTTCAGTAGCTTTGTGCAATGTCCAGAAGTTTTAAGAATGATTATGTCACCTCTAAACATGTATATTTTGATTGTGCACTAACCCTCTAATGAGTTGTTTTGAGTTTGGTGTGGAGGAAGTTTTCAAGGATCAAGAGAGGGAGATGATACAACATGATCAAGGAGAGTGAAAGCTCTAAGCTTGGGGATGCCCCGGTGGTTCACCCCTGCATATATCAAGAAGACTCAAGCGTCTAAGCTTGGGGATGCCCAAGGCATCCCCTTCTTCATCGACAACAATATCAGGTTCCTCCCCTGAAACTATATTTTTATTCCATCACATCTTATGTGCTTTGCTTGGAGCGTCGATTTGTTTTTGTTTTTCTTTTGTTTGAATAAAATGGATCCTAGCATTCTTTGTGTGGGAGAGAGACACGCTCCGCTGTTGCATATGGACAAGTATGTCCTTAGGATGTACTCATAATATTCATGGCGAAGTTTCTTCTTCGTTAATTTGTTATATGGTTGGAATTGGAAAATGATACATGTAGTAATTGCTAAAATGTCTTGGATAATGTGATACTTGGCAATTGTTTTGCTCATGTTTAAGCTCTTGCGTCATATACTTTGCACCTATTAATGAAGAAATACATAGAGCATGCTAAAATTTGGTTTGCATATTTGGTCTCTCTAAAGTCTAGATAATTTCTAGTATTGAGTTTGAACAACAAGGAAGACGGTGTAGAGTCTTATAATGTTTACAATATGTCTTTTATGTGAGTTTTGCTGCACCGCTTCATCCTTGTGTTTGTTTCAAATAGCCTTGCTAGCCTAAACCTTGTATCGAGAGGGAATACTTCTCATGCATCCAAATACTTGAGCCAACCACTATACAGTTTGTGTCCACCATACCTACCTACTACATGGTATTTCTCCGCCATTCCAAAGTAAATTGCTTGAGTGCTACCTTTAAACAATTCAAAATTTATCACCTCTGATTTGTGTCAATGTTTTATAGCTCATGAGGAAGTATGTGGTGTTTATCTTTCAATCTTGTTGGGCAACTTTCACCAATGGACTAGTGGCTTCATCCGCTTATCCAATAATTTTGCAAAAAGAGCTGGCAATGGGATTCCAAGTCCCAAATTAATTAACAAAAATAGACACTCCTCCATGGTATGTGATTGATTGGACGGCACCCGAAGGATTCGGTTAGCCATGGCTTGAGAAAGCAAAGGTGGGGAGGAGTGTCATCATAATAAAACTAAAATAAAAAGGCACTCCTTCATGGTATGAGATTGTTGGCATGCACCCGAAGGATTCGGTTAGCCATGGTTTGTGAAAGAAAGGTTGGAAGGAGTGCCACACAAAAATAAAATAAAATGGGAGCCGCTCTTTGAAGGTTTGTCTGGCAAGGGGGTTAGAGTACCCACTACCATTCGTTGACAACAACAAACACCTCTCAAAATTTTACTTTTATGCTCTCCATATGTTTTCAAAATAAAAGCTCTAGCACAAATATAGCAATCGATGCTTTCCTCTTTCAAGGACCATTCTTTTACTTTTATTGTTGAGTCAGTTCACCTATCTCTCTCCACCTCAAGAAGCAAACACTTGTGTGAACTGTGCATTGATTCCTACATACTTGCATATTGCACTTGTTATATTACTCTATGTTGACAATATCCATGAGATATACATGTTATAAGTTGAAAGCAACCGCTGAAACTTCATCTTCCTTTGTGTTGCTTCAATACCTTTACTTTGAATTATTGCTTTATGAGTTAACTCTTATGCAAGACTTATTGATGCTTGTCTTGAAGTACTATTCATGAAAAGTCTTTGCTATATGATTTTGCATTCATTACATATGCTTACAATAGTATGATCAAGGTTATGATGGCATGTCACTCCAGAAATTATCTTTTTTATCGTTTACCTGCTCGGGACGAGCAGAAACTAAGCTTGGGGATGCTGATACGTCTCCGACGTATCGATAATTTCTTATGTTCCATGCCACATTATTGATGATATC
Source organism: Lolium rigidum (assembly GCF_022539505.1). Taxonomy (NCBI): domain Eukaryota; kingdom Viridiplantae; phylum Streptophyta; class Magnoliopsida; order Poales; family Poaceae; genus Lolium; species Lolium rigidum. Next base: position 235,160,924 of record NC_061513.1, read on the forward strand.
TACATGTTTTATGCATACTTTACATCATATTTATGCATTTTCTGGAACTAACCTATTAACAAGATGCCGAAGAGCCAGTTGTTGTTTTCTACTGTTTTTGGTTTCAGAAATCCTAGTAAGGAAATATTCTCGGAATTGGACGAAATCAACGCCCAGGGGCCTATTTTCACACAAAGCTTCCAGAAGACCGAAGAGTCAACGAAGTGGGGCCACGAGGTGGCCAGGAGGTAGGGCGGAGCGGCCCAGCCCTTGGCCACGCCGGCCTGTCTCCTGGGCCCCTCGTGACGCCCCTTGACCTGCCCTTCCGCCTACAAATATCCTTCATCGCGAAACCCCCAGTACCGAGAGCCACGATACGGAAAACCTTCCAGAGACGCCGCCGCCGCCAATCCCATCTCGGGGGATTCGGGAGATCGCCTCCGGCACCCTGCCGGAGAGGGGATTCATCTCCCGGAGGACTCTACACCGCCATGGTCGCCTCCGGAGTGATGAGTGAGTAGTTCACCCCTGGACTATGGGTCCATAGCAGTAGCTAGATGGTTGTCTTCTCCTCATTATGCTTCATTGTCGGATCTTGTGAGCTGCCTAACATGATCAAGATCATCTATCTGTAATGCTATATGTTGTGTTTGTTGGGATCCGATGAATAGAGAATACCATGTTATGTTAATTATCAATTTATATCTATGTGTTGTTTATGATCTTGCATGCTCTCCGTTATTAGTAGAGGCTCTGGCCAAGTTTTTGCTAGTAACTCCAAGAGGGAGTATTTATGCTCGATAGTGGGTCCATGTCTCCGTGAATCTGTGGGAGTGACAGAAACCTCTAAGGTTATGGATGTGTTGTTGCCACTGGGGATAAAACATTGATGCTATGTCCGAGGATGTAGTTATTGATTACATTACGCGCAATACTTAATGCAATTGTCTGTTGTTTTCAACTTAATACTGGAAGGGGTTCGGATGATAACCTGAAGGTTGACTTTTTAGGCATAGATGCATGCTGGATAGCGGTCTATGTACTTTGTCGTAATGCCCAATTAAATCTCACAATACTCATCATAATATGTATGTGCATGGTCATGCCCTCTTTATTTGTCAATTGCCCAACTGTAATTTGTTCACCCAACATGCTATTTATCTTATGGGAGAGACACCTCTAGTGAACTGTGGACCCCGGTCCATTCTTTACATCTCAAGTACAATCTACTGCAATTTTTCTACTGTTCTCTGCAAACAATCATCATCCACACTATACATCTAATCCTTTGTTACAGCAAGCCGGTGAGATTGACAACCTCACTGTTTCGTTGGGGCAAAGTACTTGGTTTGTGTTGTGCAGGTTCCACGTTGGCGCCGAAATCCCTGGTGTTGCGCCGCACTACATCTCGCCGCCATCAACCTTCAACGTGCTTCTTGGCTCCTACTGGTTCGATTAAACCTTGGTTTCATACTGAGGGAAAACATGCCGCTGTACGCATCACACCTTCCTCTTGGAGTTCCCAACGGACGCGTGCTGTACGCGTATCACCCCTCTTACAGGAGTGGGGGTGGATGGAGGGTGACGACAAGCACTTTGGCGGCACGAACCTATCTACCCAACTGATTGTGGTGTACGCCGCGGCGGCCGGCACCGGCCATGTTGCTCTGCCCTGGGAGTACAAAGATGTGCATGTCTGTTGGAACGATGATGCATCTAGCGGGAGGCACCGCACTAATGTTATGCAGCAGGCACCGCACTAATGTTTCCAATCGCTAGAGATTGGGTCAGCAAAAGAATCCAGAGATCATAGTCGATCGATTCGTGCTCGATTATTCTGTTCTTCCCTCTGCTGGCCATAGCTGGAGACTTCTTTGCCGGATCCGATGGAGGTCGCGATTGGGTGGCTCGCGGGCACCATCAGTGCTATCCTTTAAATCGCCAGGTTGGGTGTGGAATTCGTCAAGTCTGGCTTGCAGATGGCAAGCGATTCGAGATGTTATCATCGTCCTTTGGGCGGTAGAGGAGGGCTGCTGGTTGCGCGCCGCTAGCCTGATCTCTCACTTGCCTGAGCTGTTCTATGAAGCCGACGGCTTCAACTACAACAGGCTTTAGTAGCACAAAGCCACAAACCCTTCGCTCGTGTGTCGTGGCATGGTTTCCAAAGAGGTGCACCCTGTCATGGCTGTGGCGTCGGAGCAGCTCGCCGCGCCCATGGCTGCCTCCACGACCGGAACGATTTCCGCGGACGAGCTTCTCGGCCGCCGCCAAGATGCGTTCGTTATTTCCTTTTCTCATCAGCTGTCGCGACCCCGGAGGTCAGGGCTAGACAAACCCAGATATCACATCTGGCATAAGCCTAACCTAGATCTCTAGGGCCTACAGGGTGAGAATCGGTAACACAACAGTGACTCTACGACTGAAAGCAAATATATTACAACTCTTAGCGAGTTAAGATCCAAATTTATTACACGCAGAGGTCACCGACCACAATTCAACAAGCAACGGAAGGCAAATTATGTTATCTAGATAACAAGACCGCAAAGCGCCTAAGAGGCCATAACATAAGGTGACGTCCCAGCCCATAAGTCTCGAGCTGCCGCTCGAGGAACTCCGAACTACTCGTCGACGTCAAGGTAGAAGCCGCCATCGGTTGGAAGGACTTCATCCGAAACAAAGCATGCAAGGCAGAGTACAGGGACTCAGCAAGACTTAGTACAACCTGTTAGCAAAGCGGGTATGCGAGGCTTTATGTGGAGCTTATTTTGCGGAAAGCCAGTTTTTCTTTGTAAACAGGAGGGAGCAGAAGCTCGTCTATTCAGACCATTTTCAAAAGGGGTAAGAGAGCGATATCAACTCTAGCTCTAAGATCATCATGTTGAATCCATCGAATCTTCATCATTACCTGAACCTATCACCTAGGATCACCCCTCGACACCCTGAGAAGGGATCCTTATTCACACATAGATATCAAGTTTTACGATCGGGTTCAAGTTGTCTATGATCATCACGTCCTTTCCCAAGTCGTCCTTAACCGTGGACACGGCTTTTCGAAAAGATTTACCCTGCAGGGGTGTACAACTTTACCCACACGCGCCGACCGACTCTTAATGCCAGAACGTTAGCACACTTCCTTGGTGTGCCGGCAGAGGGTGGTCGACCAAAACATTTCCCTTACTTCGCCTATTCCATGAGTCAAACTAACTGAGGCGGTCCCGGTCATTGTGTGCAGGGGATCCAGTTCAATGCCTCCAGCATCCTTCACCCCGGCCACGCCCTGTATGATGCACTTTGAAAACCTTTTCCACCTTTCCCCCATGCGTATGGCAAATGGAACTCGCAAACTAATTGACTCATGGGTAAGCTAGGTAATTTCGGGCCAAGGGGTTCCCATGGGCCCCGTGTGGTTGTACGCTCAGTCTTGGTTCCAGAGGCAAGAACTCAGGTCCTAGTATCGGCAAGAACGAGTCAAATCACCACATCCCCATGTGGCGGCCCATCCAAGCCTTTAGCATGTTTATTAACATCATCACTGATCTTACCACGTCATCCTGTCAAACTAGGTTCATTCGTAGCTCTGATTCATCAACCGGATGGACCAGACTTCAACAGCTAAGCATGGCTAAGCATAATATATATATGGCTCTATCGATGCAAACAAAGCTCAACCTAGTTTTGCTGGGAGCGGTGGATCAGGAACTTTGGGCTACAAGGATGGAATATGCACACATAGGATATCTACCACTGCCGATAACACATATTTGAAGCAAATGCAATATGTAAGAACCAGAATTAAAAGCATTTCGAAACCATATATGAACCAGGTTAGGGCTTGCCTTGTCCCTCGTTGTTCTGGTGCTGCTCTTCGGTGGCGTTGATCTCAGGCTCGCGTTCGGTCCCTATCGATGAAGAACCAAACACCAGAAAAGAAGAGCACAATCAAGACAAGGTACAATGCAATGCACATACAATATGATGACATGTCATATTAAGGGGTTTGGGTAACCCTAGGTGCATCGACGGAAATTAAAGGGGTTCGGCATCGATCCCGACATATGAGAGGGGTCGAATTAGGGTTTCTACTAAGGCTTGATGTTTAATTGGTTCAAGCATGTATGAAACATGGATAAACAGCTAGGAAATGTTTTTCTGATCATTTTGATATATAATTTTATATTTTTCTGATTTAAAATGAATTATTTATGAATTTCCCAAGTTTAATTCATTTTAAATCAATTTCAGAAAATTATATAAATAATAATAAAGTTGGACCCACATGTCATAATTTTATTATTTTCTAAACATTTCCTAAATTATTAAAATTATGACAGATGGGGTCCACCTGTCATTATTTTTCTATTTACCGAAATTACAGAAATTAATTACTGGAGAACAGAAAATAGAAAATGGTTAATGACGTCACGCCGACGTCACTGTGACGTCAGCGCGGCCATGGCCTGCAGGTGGCGCTGCAATCCGGCGATTCCGGCCGTAATCGCTCGCGCGCACAGGGGGAATCAACGCGGGGCGACGCAAGGAAGCTATTGGTGGTGGCGCCGCCCATTATTGGCCGCCGGAGCACGGCCGTCGTCCATGTCCGAGCGGCGGCCGGGGCAGAGGCATGGCGCGGCGGAGCTAGAGAGGGGGAGGGAGCAGGCCGAGGGCATCACGAGGACCAGGGGCTCACCCTCGACGCGTTGGTGAGGTCGGCGGTGGACGGGGAGCCTCGCCGGCGACGAATCGGACGGCGGCCGGCCGGTTACTGCGAGCTAGGGTTAGGGATTTGGGGCGTCGGGAGAGCGCGGGAGAGGAAATAAAGGGGGCTAGGGCTTCCGGGCGGCGGCGGCGAGCTTTATAGCCGCCGGGGGCGGCGGGGAGCATCTGGGCCGCCGGCACCATCGGGAGGCCGGCGTGCTGCCAGCTCCTGCTTGGAGGCGCGGGGAGGACGACGTGGTTTTTTGCAAAAAACCCCCCTGCGGTTGTGTTGGGCCGGTGGTGGGGTGCGGCCTGGGCCTCTTGGGCCGTGCCAGGGAGAGAAAAGAGAGAAAAGGGGGATGGGCTGCGCCCAGGGAAGAGAGAGGGGAGGTTTCTCTCTTTTGTTTTTTTTTGGTTTTTATTTCCTCCAACTCCAATTCAATTCAAATTTGAATCTGTTTGAATTTGGTTTGAAAACTCAAATTTCCAGAGAAGTAATAAACACACATGGACTTGTTGAATGACAACAAAACCATGTTGTCTATTTTGAAAAACTTGCAAGATTTGAATGGATGAAGAAGTAGAGAGGGATTTGCATAATAAGGGTTTGATCCAAAATTTACTCAAATGCAAACTATATGCATGCAATGATGATGAACACTCATTTATTTAGATAAACCAGGTTTGGAATGTTACAACTCTACCCCCCTTACAAGAATCTCGTCCTCGAGATTCCTAGATTTTAGAAAAGAAGGAAGGGTACTCAGATCGTAAACGATCTTCTCGTTCCCAGGTTGCTTCTTGCTCAGAATGATTAGACCATCGAACTTTCAAGAACTTGATGCTCGACGTCGAGTTTTACGCTCGGCTTCATCAAGGATACGAACGAGGATGTTCTCGATAAGTTAGATCCTCTTGAAGGTCAAGAGTCTCGTGATCAACACCACAGATAGGATCTTTGAAGCAACGCTTGAGTTGGGACACATGGAAGACATCATGAACTTCAGGAAAATTGGAAGGTAACTCCAACTTGTAAGAAACATTACCACGCTTGGCAAGGACGCGGAAAGGACCAACATAGCGAGGAGCTAGTTTGCCTTTAATACCGAAACGACGAACACCCTTGAGAGGAGTGACTCGAAGATAAGCTTGATCACCAATTTCATACTTCACCTCTTGATGATGGCGATCATAGTAGCTCTTTTGACGTGACTGAGCAGTTTTCAGACGCTCGCGAATGATGCGAACTTGATCTTCTGCTTCATTGATTATATCTGGTCCAAAGAACTTTCTTTCTCCGAGTTTCGGACCAGTTCAAAGGAGTTCTACACCTTCTGCCATACAAAGCTTCAAAAGGTGTCATGCCCAGGCTAGATTGGAAGCTGTTGTTATAGGTGAATTCGGCAAATGGAAGGCACTTTTCCCAATCTTTACCGAAGGATATAACACAGGCCCTGAGCATGTCTTCAAGAATTTGATTCACTCTTTCGGTTTGACCACCGGTTTGAGGATGATAGGCAGTGCTGAAGGAAAGACGAGTTCCCATAGCTTTCTGAAAACTTCCCCAAAATTTGGAAGTAAACAAGCTTCCACGATCTGATATGATCTTCTTGGGAACACCATGAAGAGTTACTATCCGGGACGTGTATAGATCGGCCAATTGATTAGCACGAATATCTTCCCGAATAGGAAGGAAATGAGCAACCTTGGATAGACGGTCAACCACTACCCATATAGCATCTTTTCCATTTTTGGTCTTGGGGAGACCGGTAATGAAATTCATGCCAATTTCATCCCATTTCCACTCTGGAATTGATAGAGGTTGCAGAGTGCCAGCAGGTCTTTGATGTTCAGCTTTTACACGACGACAAATGTCGCATTCAGCAACAAACTTAGCGATTTCTTGCTTCATCCTAGACCACCAGAATCGTTGGCGGAGATCCCGATACATCTTGGTACTACCAGGATGGATGGAGAGTGGTGATTCATGAGCTTCTTTAAGGATTAGCTCTTTGAGATCCGATTTATCCGGCACGACTAGACACTTACCGAAATAAACGGTACCTTGATCATCAATGGAGAAACATTTAGCAACTCCGCTAGCAATGTTCTTCTTGATCTCGGTAATGCCAGAATCTTGCTTCTGAGCATTATTGATCTGGTCTTCAAGAAAGGGTTTCACCTCAAGATTAGCAAGGTATCCACTAGGAACAATCTCAAGGTTGAGTTTTGCAAGTTCCTCATAGAGAGAAGGTTGCGCTTGCTTAACCATAAGATTGTTACAATAGGACTTCCGACTTAGCGCATCAGCAACGACATTGGCTTTGCCGGGTTTATAGTTGAGACCCAAGTCATAATCTTTTATGACTTCTAACCATCTTCTCTGTCTGAGATTCAGATCCGGCTGGGTGAAAATATACTTCAGACTTTGATGATCCGAGTATAACTCGCAACGATTACCATAAAGATAAGGTCGCCATTGCTTAAGAGCATGTATCACAGCTGCAAGCTCGAGATCATGAGTAGGATAATTTAGCTCATGTGGTTTCAACTGTCGAGAGGCATAGGCCACCACATGGCCATTTTGCATCAACACACATCCGAGCCCTTGGAGAGAGGCATCGCAATAGACAACGAAGTCTTTGCTTGTGTCCGGAAGGGCGAGCACAGGAGCAGTAGTCAGCTTGGTTTTCAAAACCTGGAAACTCTCTTCAGCCTTTTCTGACCATTCGAACTTCTTGTCTTTCTTGAGAAGATCAGTCATTGGCTTGGCAATCTTGGAGAAGTTTTCAATGAATCGGCGGTAATAACCCGCCAGACCGAGAAAACTTTGAATCTCCTTAGCTGACTTAGGTGTCTTCCAGTCAAGAACGGCTTGAACTTTATCTGGAATGACTGCAACACCTTTTTCAGAGATAACATGACCAAGGAATATGAGCTCTTTTAACCAAAACTCACATTTTGAGAATTTTGCGTAGAGACGATGCTCACGAAGTTTGGTTAGCACCAGACGGAGATGTTCCTCATGTTCATCTTTGGTTTTGGAGTAGATCAGAATATCGTCGATGTAGACCACGACGAACTTGTCAAGATACTCCATGAAAACAGAGTTCATGAGCCGCATAAAAGTGGCTGGAGCATTTGTAAGGCCAAAGGACATGACGGTGTACTCGTAAAGACCATAACGAGTTGTAAACGCTGTCTTTGGAATGTCCTCCTTGCGGATTTTGATTTGATGGTACCCTGATCTCAAATCCATCTTGGAGAAGACTGTGGCACCGGACAACTGATCAAAAAGATCATTGATTATAGGAAGAGGGTATTTGTTCTTGATTGTCACTGCGTTGAGCGGACGGTAATCAACAACCAGCCGCGGAATGTTGGTATCTCTCTTCTTGACAAAGAGGGCAGGGCAACCCCAGGAAGAAGTACTTGGGTTGTATGAAGTTCTTCTCCTCTAACTCCTCTAACTGCTTCTTCGAGTTCAACCAACTCTTCCGGAGGCATACGATATGGTCTCCGGGAAACGAGGCGGTTCCGGGAACCAACTCAATGACAAAGTCCACACTTCGATCAGGTGGCATGCCAGGTAACTCTTCAGGGAAGACATCTGGAAAGTCACGGACCACCCAGACATCGGAGATTTCTGGTTTAGGTAGGGCTTCAATGGCATACAACTCGGCTTCAGGGGTAAACCTTGCCGATGGAGGTATTGCGGATGGAGCCCAGTACAGAACACTTTTGCCAGAAAGATTGGTCAGCACAATAGACCTAGCTGCGCAATCAATGATAGCCTTATGCGTTACTAGCCAATCCATGCCCAAGATGACATCAATGTCAGTTGACTTGAGGGCAATGAGAGAGGTGGGGAACCACACTGGCCCTATACTGATTATGACCTCACGGGTAATCCAAATGGTTTGCCAACGAGACCCGGGAGTTGTGATCTCTAGAGGGGAGGGCATTGTCTCAAAGGGTATATCATGCCTTTGTGTAAACTCTTGAGATATGAATGTATGCGATGATCCGGAATCAAACAGAACTGTAGCTAGGATTGAGTTTATATAGAGCGTACCCATTAGGACGCTTGGATCCTCTTCAGCCTCATCAGCAGAGACATGGGTCAGACGAGCACGACCGGAGGGGAGATCAATGGAATGGATCTTGGGTTAAAGGCCAGCATCATGTACTTAGATTCACACTAAGTGAACCCAGCACAATCCGGGACCTTCTTTTCAAGTCCAGGGGGAAAACACAAATAAAGGGATAACTACTATTTGAGTGATACGGAGGACACTGCAAGGTAGTAATCACAAGGTAACTTTCAAGAAGCCATACCTAGCTTCAAAAGTATTATTCAAGAAAATTAGAAAAGGAAGGAGGCATCCAAGGTAAGAAGAAACCTTGAAGCCTAGAACAGCATTATGTGGAACCCGCAAAGTAAAAGATCATGAGAAACAAATTCCTTGGAAAGGATTCAACAGAATGAGAACATTGACTGAATGAAAGGAACAAGATTCAGATTAACTGATGTAACTTTAGGAACACTGAGTTAAGCAACCAAGTACGGAGTACTTTTTAGAGAAAACAACCCAAACCCGTATATCCTATAAGTTTGGAAATATCAGGGTAGAGGTAAAACCTTTTTCAATCAAAACAAGGTAAGACGACTCAGTATTAGAATGACACGGCCAGATAAGGAGTAAAAAGAATCCTATTTAGATATTTTTGCGAATACTTTTAGCTTTCAAATAGTTTTCACAACTACTAGACTCAACATCGACCAGTCGAAAGGGTTTCCTATAGGCAGTCCTGCTCTGATACCAAAACCTGTCGCGACCCCGGAGGTCAGGGCTAGACAAACCCAGATATCACATCCGGCATAAGCCTAACCTAGATCTCTAGGGCCTACGGGGTGAGAATCGGTAACACAACAGTGACTCTACGACTGAAAGCAAATATATTACAACTCTTAGCAGAGTTAAGATCCAAATTTATTACACGCAGAGGTCACTGACCACAATTCAACAAGCAACGGAAGGCAAATTATGTTATCTAGATAACAAGACTGCAAAGGGCCTAAGAGGCCATAACATAAGGCGACGTCCCAGCCCATAAGTCTCAGGCTGCCGCCTGAGGAACTCCGAACTACTCGTCGACGTCAAGGTAGAAGCCGCCATCAGTTGGAAGGACTTCCTCTGAAACAAAGCATGCAAGGCTGAGTACGGGGACTCGGCAAGACTTAGTACAACACTGTTAGCAAAGCGGGTATGCGAGGCTTTATGTGGAGCTTATTTTGCGTAAAGCCGGTTTTCTTTGTAAACGAGGAGGGAGCAGAAGCTCGTCTATTCAGACCATTTTCAAAAGGGGTAAGAGAGCGATATCAACTCTAGCTCTAAGATCATCATGTTGAATCCATCGAATCTTCATCATTACCTGAACCTATCACCTAGGATCACCCCTCGACACCCTGAGAAGGGATCCTTATTCACACATAGATATCAAGTTTTACGATCAGGTTCAAGTTGTCTATGATCATCACGTCCTTTCCCAAGTCGTCCTTAACCGTGGACACGGCTTTTCGAAAAGATTTACCCTGCGGGGGTGTACAACTTTACCCACACGCGCCGACCGACTCTTAATGCCGGAACGTTAGCACACTTCCTTGGTGTGCCGGCGGAGGGTGGTCGACCAAAACCTTTCCCTTACTTCGCCTATTCCATGAGTCAAACTAGCAGGGAGCTCGTCATCGTAGGTAGCCATTCTCGAGGCGGTCCCGGTCATTGTGCGCAGGGGATCCAGTTCAATGACTCCAGCATCCTTCACCCCGGCCACGCCCTGTATGATGCACTTTGAAAACCTTTTCCACCTTTCCCCCATGCGTATGGCAAGTGGAACTCGCAAACTAATTGACTGATGGGTAAGCTAGGTAAGTTCGGGCCAAGGGGTTCCCATGGGCCCCGTGTGGTTGTACGCTCAGTCTTGGTTCCAGAGGCAAGAACTCAGGTCCTAGTATCGGCGAGAACGAGTCAAATCACCACATCCCCATGTGGCGGCCCATCCAAGCCTTTAGCATGTTTATTAACATCATCACTGATCTTACCACGTCATCATGTCAAACTAGGTTCATTCGTAGCTCTGATTCATCAACCGGATGGACCAGACTTCAACAGCTAAGCATGACTAAGCATAATATATATATGGCTCTATCGATGCAAACAAAGCTCAACCTAGTTTTGCTGGGAGCGGTGGATCAGGAACTTTGGGCTACAAGCACTACTAGGAAAATGGCTATAGGTGGAGGCAAGTGGTGCCGGCGCACCACCTAAGAAACGCGCCGGTGGAAAGGGTTGCCGGCGCACCTGTTTTCAGCCGCGCCGGCGATGAGGGCCTACTGCCGGCGCACCTGCCGGAAAGACGCGCCGGGGAAAAAGCTTGGCATGGCCGCGGTCGATTCGGGCCAGGCCCAAGAGTCATTGTCGGCGCACCAGCCCGAGGGTGCGCCGGCGGAAAACGAGCTATTGCCGGCGCACCCCTGGGCTGGTGCGCCGGCAATGACTCTTGGGCCTGGCCTGGGGGTGGTATAGCCGAAATAGCTATGTTCTGTCGGCGCACCCGTGCCATGGTGCGCCGGCAGTAACCTGGGGGTTATTTACTGCCAACCACTCCCACACTCTACTATACCACTCCACTCCCCACACAAACCCGAGCCTTCTCCCAACCCAGCTCATTTTTGCCCATTTCTATCCCCAATTTCACCAATTTGACCAAACAAAATCATATTTTTTGAGCAAATCTTCCCTTCCTACATGCATCTCCCACATCCCCCTATGTAGATCTAGATCTAATATCCCGCATTGACCGCTCAATCTAGATCTAGATCTAGAAAGTCGGCTTCCATACGCCATTGTCGCGGCGCGTCGTCTCGATCTCATCGACGAATATATCAAACAAATAGGTGATTAATGAACAAATTAAGGAATGAAATCGACGTATGTTGGACATTTGAAGCAAAGCTAGCTCTCGTGTGTGGCATATATATATGTTGTGCTTGTGCTTGTGTGTGTGTTGGCGTTGAAAATGAGTTGCCAACGTTGCGCCGAAATGTTGATTCTTCAAGTTTCCGTTTCGGCACATTTACGGCGCTCCTATGTCCTACCGTGTAGGAAGGTCATGCCGAAATTTTCCGTGAAAACTACCGACGGATGCATGGTTCTAATCAATTATGTAATCTTACCATGCGGGCGATAATGGTTATCGAGATGAGTGAAAGCATCGTGATGAGATATCTGAAACACGCGATCATCGACATGTATGAAAATAACCGCACGGAGGTATTGTGTCCGTGCCGGAGATGCAAACGAGGGAAATGGTTTGACCCGTATTCGAGGCAAATTGCAGGGGCACCTGCTCACTAATGGTTTCATGCATGGACACACTCAATGGATGAGTGATGATGGCGCGGAGGTCAATGGGGCGACGGCGTCGGGTGGTAATAATGGCCGGCAAGAAGGAGGGCATCATGATATTGATGACGATGAAGAGTTTGTCGCACGGGACGATAACCTTGACGACGACAATAACCTTGACGACGCGACGAAGAGGTGCCGCTAGCTTCGGTCGTGCGGGACCCTCATCTTCAAGATCTGCTTCTTGAAAAGACGAAAGGCGGCGCCAAGCGGAAATCAAAGCTTGAGCAACTCGAGATAGACTCGAATACTCCGTTGTACGACTCGGGTCGCGGGTTGGGGAGTCTCGCTTGAGAGTAGCTCTCGATGTGCTGCAGATGAAGGTGAAACACGGATGGACGGACACAAGCGTCGACGACCTCCTGGAATACGTGAAAGATCTCCTTCCTGCCGGGAACACGTGTCCTGGAAGTCTAGCCGAGGCCAAGAGAATCACGTGCCCTCTCGACTTACCCCACGAAAAGTATCACGCCTGCATCAACGACTGTATCATGTATCGCAAGGAGCACATGGACAAGACCAAATGTCCTGTGTGTGAAGCTGAACGGTACAAGAAAGGGAAGAAGAAAGCTCCTCGGAAAGTTGTGTGGTACTTCCCGCTCGCCCCCCGGCTTCAACGGTTCTACGCGGACCGCAAGGAGGCAAAGCTCATGCGGCGGCACGCAGAAAGAAAGGAGGCGGTGTTGAATGATAAAGAGCGGATTGAGCACCCGGTCGCTGACGCACCCTTCGGATGCAAGCCGGTGGAAAGCATTAGACAATGAATTCGGAAGTTTTGGGGCAGATCCCGAAACATCGAGGTTGGGTGCGAGCACGGACGGATTCAATCCGTTCGGAAACCAGAGCAGCACACATAGCACATGGCCCGTGTTTGTATGGATCTACAACCTCCCGCCACTGGCTGTGCATGAAGAGGAAGTACATACGGATGAGCATGCTAATTCAAGGGCCGACACAGCCGAGGAAACGATATCAACATGTATCTTGAACTATTAAAGGAGGAGCTTGAAACGTTGTGGGCGGAGGAAGGGGTAGATACATGGGACGCCGTCGCGGAAGAACATTTCCCTTTGAGAGCCGCGTTGATCACGACGGTGCGGGACTACCTCGGATACGGTTACATTTCGTGCCGGGTGTGCCATGGACACAAGGCATGTGTCGGGTGCATGGAAGAGACGATGTTTTTGCAGCTTGGTAAGGATCCCGGCTCTTCGAAAACAGTTTACATGGGGCATCGAAGGTGGCTACGGAAGACCGACCCGTGGAGAAAGCGTGGAGATACTGTTCGATGGTACAAATGAACCCGAGGACCTCCACGTAAGAAGAGCGGCGAAGAGATCGATACATTGCGAAAGGTTGGAAGGAGTGCCCTGCGCCGGGAAAGATTCGTCAAAAGCCTGGAGAGAAGAAGAAGAAAAAGGAAACGACGCCGCTCATTGGTGTATGGAAAAGGAGGTCCGTGTTTTGGGACTTGCCGTCCTGGAAAATTCTCGATACACCTCACTGCCTTGATGTCATGCATATTACAAAGAACGTGTGCGAGAGCTTGCTTGGCACTCTTCTCAACATGCCGGACCGGACCAAAGATGGGCCGAAAGCAAGACACGACCTGAAAGTTTTGGGCATCAGGGAAGAGCTTCGGATCCCGGCGGCCCAAGAGGGACATTCGGAGGAGGAGGCGGACGGCGGTCGGAAGCGCAAAAGGATTAAGCAGCCGGACTATTCCTGTCCCCCTCCTGCTTCACTTTTAGTCCGGCCGAGGTCGATCAATTTTTCAATTGCCTTCTAGGAGTCGAGTGCCCTTTGGTTACTCCGGGCTAATAAGCGGATACATGGACCCCAAGAAACGAAACTTCAGCGGCATGAAGTCTCATGAGCTGTCACGTGATGATGACGCAGATTCTTCCGGTTGCAATCCGAGGTATAATGGATGACCATGTCCGTGCAACGCTGGTGGGCTCTGTAACTTCTTCGACGTCATAACTCGGAAGTCGATAAGCGTGAAGAAACTCGCAAGGCTCCGGGAAGAGATCGTGGTGATCCTATGTGAGCTTGAGATGTACTTCCCGCTTGCATTCTTTGACGTGATGGTCCATGCTGTTGGTCCATATCATGGATGATATCGTCGAGTCTAGGGCCGGCATTCTTACACAACATGATGCCGTTTGAAAGAATGAATGGGGTCATTAAAGGATACGTTCGTAACGAGGTCACATCCGGATGGAAGCATCATCCGGGGCTGGCTCACCGAAGAGTGCATCTCTTTACGCACGAATTATCTAGACATCGAGGACCATGTTGGTTTGCCTCAAAACAAGCACCTCCGCGAGGTTCGAGGGAGTAGGCCACAAAAATGGAAGGAAGGAGCTGCACGTGCACATGTACGGTCGGACTTCCGACTTTGACGAGGGCCAACTTAGTAGCGCTACAACACATTGACTTGATCGATCCTTGGTTGAAAGAGCACAAAACCATGATAGAGAACGGTGGCAAGCCGATGATGACGGAAGCAGAAATATACGGAGAGCACAACTCCTCTTTCGCGCGCTGGTTCAAAGACCACGTTGATGCTAATCCCCCACCAATGGATTCGACAAGGATAAACTAGTATTGGCCTTGTCACATGGCCCCGCGCCCAACATCATGACTTACCAAGCGTACGATATCAACGGGTACACATTCTACACGGAAGAAAAAGACAAGAACGGTGTTTACCGGAACTCGGGGGTAACGATGGATTCTGGACGGGTGACGTAAAGACTAGATACTACGGAAGAATCGAGGAAATCTGGGAGCTTAGCTACGGCTGGGGAGAAAGTGCCGATGTTCCGTATCGGATGGGCTAAGAGCGTCGAGAAAAGAAGACCGGTATTTCACCACCATGTTTCTACCCGAAGCCAACAAATCAAAGTCCACGAACGCCACCGCGCGAGAATGAGCCATGGATGCTGGCGGAACACGTGCACCAATGCTTCTTCATAACCGACCCATCCGAGGCCTAGCCGTGTTATCGTGAGGAGAGGCAAGAGGACCATCGTAGGAATGGATGGAGTCGCCAATGAGGAAGACTTCGAAGGACAAGTCGGAGACCCAATGATGGAAGAATCCGAGGACGAAGACACAACATACACCACAAGAAGAAGCGAGGACCACGCTACCGAGGTCAGGTCGACCCTTCAAAAGAAGAAGTCACGACACGGGGCTAAATTATTCAACGACGAGCAAGAAAAGCAAGAAGAAAGCGAAACACTCTTCTCAAATGATGATGTAAAACTTTATTTGCAATCTATAACTCATATTTTGTGTAATTCATAACTACTCATATGGTCATGGCCAATATTTTATGTATGAATAATTAATATTGTGTTGGTCAATATTTTGTGTATGTATATATAACTCATATCTTCATGTTTTTACATAACTCATGCATATTGCTTTGTTCTTATCTTGAAAAGATAAGAAAAATAAAATAGTATAGGATTTGGGGTAAAAGGAAAGAAACATACAATAAAGAGAAAATAAATAAATAAATAAAAATAATATAGGATTTGTTAATGCACATGTGTATAAGCTGCTACACACACAAGTCCCAGGTTACAGCTGTGCCAGGCTTATTGCCGGCGCACCACGTCCTTTGTTCGCCGGGGGAATACTTGTCCCCGGCGAACCAGAGTCGTGGTGCGCCGGCAATAAGCCTGGCACAGCTATAATGAGGACTTAACCATTTTTCTCCGGCCACGCACATCCCGGCCGCCAGCCACATCTCTCGCCTCTAGATCGAGCGCCGCCGTTGGCGAAGCACCGCGCCGTCGCACGAGCCTAGCACGCCGAGCCGCCGCGCCGTCGTCGACCTCTCGCACGCCGGAGCCGCCCCGCCACGCCGCCGCGGAAGCCCATCCCCACGCCGTCTCCACACGCGTCGCCACGGAGGAGGAGGGCGTCGCGCGCCGGATGGAGGAGGAGGAGCGTCGCACGCGTGCGGCCACCGTCGCCACCTTCGGTAAGAACCGCCCTCTCCCTTCCCCTCTTCCTTCCCCAACGCCGCCGGGACCTCCTCCACCTCCCTCTCCCTCCCCTTCTTCCTTCCCCTCTCCCTTCCCCTCTCACTAGCTCTTCCAGATAATTCATGCAGAATAGCCCTAACGAAATTGCTATTAGGGTTCTTGCGAAGTTCTTGCGGTAGCCCTAACGAAATTGCAAATGAAAATGTGCTTGTTCAAATTGGAAATAGGGTTCTTCTGGTTTGAATTTGTTCAACCCTAAACCAATTGAGTTCTCATGGTTTTGAAAAAATTGTGCAATTGTTTGGTTTAGATTAAATGCAAATAGGGTGGTTTAGCTTAGCTTGATGTAGGTTTCAATTTTTTGCAATGGTTTGCTAAAATGGTTCATAGTGTATTAAATGATTTAGTGATTTAAATTGGTGCTATGCATGGTTGATGCTAGTTCTAGCATGGTGTTTAGGATTTACTATGTTCAAAACCTTGTGATACATGTACCTCGGTACTTTTTCTTGGTAATGTTTAGATGAAAAGCAATTCTGCTGGTTTATGAAATGTCTAACTTTGGTTGCATGTAAAATGCCATAAGATATATGCTGTATGGTGTTGCTATACTGGTTTGATGATGCAAGTGATGTCTTGGTTGATGCACTTTGGTTCATTTATAATGCCTAATGAAATGCTATGCTCATTTATAATGCTACATGCTTGGTTCATTTAATCTAAGTGTATTTCTGATGGTTATGGTGTTCATGGCTATATATATGTGAATTGCATTTCTGGTACACGAGGGATTGAGTTGCTATTGAGTGCCGGAATGTCGATTCATTTCCGTTCCGGCAATTCTAGCACTCGGCATGACCAATTTTTAGCAAAGGTCATGCCGAATTTTTCCGTGAATTCTAACTCTTTTTCATCTTCTATTAGTGCAAGCCACCATGGCGTCTCAAGAAGAATTAGAGGAGCACTACAATAGGCACTTCTTTAGGACGGAGGAGGATGCCGAGGCCGCTGGTGTTGGCGGCGACGAGGACCATGAGATGGAGGATGACGGCGGGGGTAGTGGCGAGGAGCCAAGCGGCAACGAGGCAAGCGACGCCGCCGGGGGTAGTACCTACGCGCCAAGCGGCGACGAGGCAACCGGCGCCGCCGGGGGTGGCGGCGAGACAAGCGGCGACGATCCTAGCGGCGCCGCCGGGAGTAGTGGCACCGGGACAAGTGGTTCCAAGAGGCCGCGGAAGGCAAGGCGCCAAAACACGGTCGGCACCGGCGGAGACACGATCAAAGAGGTGGACCCCGCCGGTGGTTTGCCGGTGGAGCCTAAGGATGTTGCCAAGGGGTACGGCAACCAGCGGCATGTATCCTCCGAGAGGTCGTCAATCTCAACGAGACGGACCTCCGAGCTGAGAGCAAAGCGCCTTTGCGAGCCCGGCTCATTGCGAGGTTGCACTCACGATACAAGTTCCTAGGCGACTACGCCTCCAGTCATCAAACCAACAACATTGTGAACTCACAAGCCCTCCTGAAGTTCACCAAACACCTCAGCAGCTATAAGTACATGGTGCGGAAGCTGATTGCTGAGGGCAAAGGTTTCAAAGAGGTCCACTCCGCCTTTCCGCATGTCTCCCAGGCGGACTTTGATGCTTTTGTGGCCAATGAAGAGCTACAAGCAACCAAGAATCGCAAGTTGTGGGGGAAGGAAATGCGGGAGCTTAACATCGGCAACCACAACCTTGGGAGCCGTGGGTACGAGGGAAAGGAGCCCTATTGGGCGAAGGAGGACGAGGCGTATGTAAATGCCGGCATTGAGAACCCCTGGCTCAAGTACAAGGACCCGCTTGAAAGAAGATTCATCAGGTCCCGGTACCATAAGAAGAAACTAACCGGGGAACTTGTCACGGACCCGAAGGTCGTAACCGACATAATTTGGTTCACGAACGACAAGAAGGTCTGGCGTTGGAGAAAAAGCTGGTAAGCAATTTACCGGTTTAATTAGATCAAGTATCGTTCATATAATAGTAGCAACATTTCTAAATGGTTCGCGTTTCTTCCGCGAGGAAGAAGAAACACAAAGACTTTCTCAATGTGACGAAGGCTCCTCCTCCCGAGGCGTCGACGGGCGGGGTAGCTCGGGACAAGCCTCTCGTACGGGCGCTAAACATCGTTAATGAGCATTCACCGACGAGAAGGCCGCATAGAGGCCGTGTGGGCTGGCGCCGGTACAGGCTACAAGCATGGTCACTACGGCTTGTCGTACGTGGCCGATAAAAATGCGCGCGATGAGAGGAAGCAGCGGGAGGCGGAGGAAATGAGGGACTCAATCCTAGCCCAAGTCCAAGCTGGTTTGGTACCGCAGCCGGTACCGCAACTCAAAGCTACGCTCGTACCTGAAGTCAAAGCTGAAGTCGCCGCTTCGGTCCAAGCAGATTTCGACGCTCTACATGCGTGGTATGAGGGTGGCAAACAAGCCCCCCCCGAAAATGCAAGTGGTTAGCTTCGACGGCAGCAACTCGATGGCGCCGCCGTCCGCCGGCAATGACAATGTTATAATGGAGACTCCTCCGGCCGCCGGCAATGTCGGCTGGTGCTAGGGATTCACCGTCCATGCCGGGTAGCAGCCCCTCCGTCACTTGCACGCCCGCCGCCGCATGTGCCGGCCCGTCGACATTAGCCGAGCTCAATGCCCTCACGGTAATTAACTAATGTGTACATCAAGTTAATATATTAGTTTCGTCATCCTTGCCCTCTCTCTAACGCCATACACATGTTCTCGCGAGGCTAACTCAACGCCATGCACCTTCTCGATGAGAGTAAACGACGAACTCAAAGACGTCGCGAGGGGTCCATCCTTCGGCCCCTGGATAAGAAGTGGCACACACGAGATATGGCGGATGACGTTTACCGGGTTGAAGTGGATCGGGCGTTACCGGGCTATGAGGATTTGTTTCCTCCTAATCAACCGCATGGTGCCGATGACGATAGCCCGTTGAATGCTGGCCTCATCGAAGGGTTGGGTACTGCTATGGCCGAAGACCCTAATTCGGATCAACACCTACTCGGGGTCGACGGCAAGCAAAGACAAGCACCTTGCGGCGCCACATGTCGGCGTCCCTCCACGACGGCCCGGCGGCGCCGGTGGTCATCGCCCCACCGAACGGCCAGGCTGCGCCGGAGGTCGGCGCCCCACCACAACAGCCGAGCTGCGCCGGAGGCCGAGGAATACGAATGTGAGAACTTCCAATGGGATATTCCTACGTCTTCACAAGTTGTCCATGAGGATGCGCCGGCATTGAAATATGTGTGCTCCAAGAAGCTGTTTGATTCTCAAGAAACGGCTGAGGAGGAAAATCATGAGGAGGTCGCCACCGCCGCCGTCAAAAATATGCTGAGCCCAAACACACTCCGTGCTACGGCCACTACGGCGATGGATGGTCCAGCACTACAACCCAAGAAGAGGAAGAGGGCAAATAAGAAGGACGCCAAAGACAAGGCGGCGGCCAAATCCAAGGACAAGGTCCCACTCCTTGACAAGTTGCCAAACAATTGGCGACCTCTGCATCACTTGGGTGAACCGATCTTTGCCGGAGCATGTCTGAATAAACTCACCCCGGATATGAGGAGCTTGCATGAGGCTGTCGGGCATGTGGAGAACTTACTTCTCAAATCAAAAGATCCTGCTTACCCTCTCTTCGTGGCGAAGGTGCCAAGCGGCATGAACTTCGTCGAGAAGTACCCAGCGGACTTGTGCTTCATCCGGTTCAACGACATCTTCGAGCATCTATCGCATGCAAGCGCTCCACTTTAGTGTGGTTCGCCTAGTTGCTCTTAGCTTGTCTTCCCAGATTGTTAAGGAGGGGACGCCGACCATCGCGATAATGGACCCCTTCTATATGCGGGAGAGCATCATCTGCAACGCTGGGGATCGCGCGATTGCCACCCGAGCAGGTCGAGGATTTCATGCTTGGCGAACATTAAAAAGGGCGCCATTCTCATCCCTTACTTCCCCGAGTAAGTAATCACTCGCTAGTCCCCCATCACCATTCTATCCTATATCTCCATTTGCATTTCCAAAGGTTAATCCGTGTGTTTTCCGCGAGAGACAAGTTACTGCACCCTCATCGTCGTGCACCCGCAACACTCGCATGCGGTCTATCTCGACTCGGGTAGGGACCGCAAGAAAGACTACACCCACATCGGGGCCCTTCTCAATGATGCTCTCACCGGCTTCGCCAACAAGGCGAGGCCCCCTCAAAGTAGAGAGGAAATCCCGAGGAGGCTTGGTCTTAACCCACACAACCAACTTCCCCTGCCTCGGGCGATCGACGCAAGACAATGGGATGGACGCGTGGTACGCCATCCTTCGGATGCAAGAGTACATAAAGTACGCGAGATGACATGTTGCTGCCGGAGAATCTCGGAAACAGGTTTGCAAACATGGCGGATGTCCACGATAGAGAGATTAGAAAGAGCTGGGGTCGCATCCGGCGGTTCATTTGCACGGTAATCCTGCGGGATGTCAACGCTAGGTACGGCGAGTTCTTCTACGGCTACGGTCTACCACCTAATGACGAGATAGAACTCCGCTTGGAGATGTCGCGTGATGAGAGGCCGTTCAACTCGCTTGAGGGCTGCCGTCCATTCCCCCTAGGCGTACAACCTGATCCTACGACGGGAACACTTGCTAAAGCTTGAACGATATGTCCTTGAACTTCCGTACTTGTAATAATTGCTATATATTCCAATAGAATCGACTTGTTGCTTTTATTTAGTTGTATGAATGTGCATGTGAACATGTGTACTGTAGTTTCATTTACTTTGCTATATATTTCAAGATTATGGCGTAGATAGCTTAATAATTATTTGCATTTACTCGACCACTACTTGCCTCGTATTTGGAGTTCGCCGATGATTAGAATGTTCGGTCAATCGTACACTCGGGGGTGGAGCCAGTGAGCCTTGGTGCGACGGCCACAAGTATCAATCTATTGTGCATCCTACCTAGCCTCACTGACTCCATCCCTGGATGTTAATATTTGTTTCGACCGACAAAGTATGAGGCACGCTATTTAATTCGTACTACTTGTCTTCTATTTGAGTTCGCACTTCTTAATTGCATTGGCCGATGATTAAAATGTTCGGTCACTTGTACACTCCGGGGTGGGGCCGGTGAGGCTTGGTGTGATGGCCACAAATATCAATCTATTGTGCATCCTACCTAGCCTCATCGACCCCATCCCTGTATGTTATTATTTATTTCGACCAACAAAGTATGAGGCACATGCTATTTAGTTCATACTACTTGTCTCTTATTTGAGTTGGCACTTGTTCATTGCATTGGTACTAACGTTTTACTTGTCTTGTGAATGGAGATGCCGACGACATATGTCGTGTACAAGGGGAGGGTTCCTGGAGTCTACGACGGCCGGGAGGGCTGTCGGAGACAGGTGCACCGTTTCGGCGGCAACGGCTACAAGGGATACCCCACTAGGGTGGAGGCGGAAGGAAGATACGCCCGTTATCTAGCGGGAGAGATGAGGGACATGAGGAGGAACCGGATGAAGACCATGGCCTTCGTGATGATGGTCATCATGACCATGTTGGTCATGTTCTATGTGATTCTAGTTTAGGTTAGGACCTACATTGTGAGGTGTATGACGATACTTGTGACGACTATGTACCAAGACTTCTAACTTTGTGAAACTTCGTCGTTCGGTGTTGCATATGCACATGTGTTGTATGAATCAACATTCCGAAACGAAACTTGCGTATTTGTGTACTAATACCGAAATGAAACTTGGCTCTCTATGTGCTTCTCATATTGCATGTAATCTTGTATAAATGAACTGCGTTGTAAATATATACTGCTTGTCAAATATGTATTGTAATATGCTTGGAAAAAAGCTGGAAAAAAGAATTTTCGAATTAGTTGCCGGCGCACCTAAATGACATACTGCCGGCGCACGTGGCATGCGCCGATCTTGGAAGCACTACTTGCCGGCGCACCTGATTGTGCGCCGGTGAAAGTGGTTCTTTGCCGGCGAAGCTTCGAAGGTGCGCCGGCAGTAGCCATCTATCGCCGGCGCACTGCCTGGTGCGCCGGCAGTGACAATTTATCACCGGCGCGTTCGCACCGGCGGGCTCGTGGTGCGCCGGCAATGGGCATTTTTGGTTCGCCGGGCGGTAGCCCTTTTCCTTGTAGTGAAGGATGGAATATGCACACATAGGATATCTACCACTGCAGATAACACATATTTGAAGCGAATGCAATATGTAAGAACCAGAATTAAAAGCATTTCGAAACCATATATGAACCAGGTTAGGGCTTGCCTTGTCCCTCGTTGTTCTGGTGCTGCTCTTCGGTGGCGTTGATCTCAGGCTCGCGTTCGGTCCCTATCGATGAAGAACCAAACACCGGAAAGGAAGAGCACAATCAAGACAAGGTACAATGCAATGCACATACAATATGATGACATGTCATATTAAGGGGTTTGGGTAACCCTAGGTGCATCGACGGAAATTAAAGGGGTTCGGCATCGATCCCGACATATGAGAGGGGTCGAATTAGGGTTTCTACTAAGGCTTGATGTTTAATTGGTTCAAGCATGTATGAAACATGGATAAACAGCTAGGAAATGTTTTTCTGATCATTTTGATATATAATTTTATATTTTTCTGATTTAAAATGAATTATTTATGAATTTCCCAAGTTTAATTCATTTTAAATCAATTTCAGAAAATTATATAAATAATAATAAAGTTGGACCCACATGTCAGAATTTTATTATTTTCTAAACATTTCCTAAATTATTAAAATCCTGACAGATGGGGTCCACCTGTCATTATTTTTCTATTTACCGAAATTACAGAAATTAATTACTGGAAAACAGAAAATAGAAAATGGTTAATGACGTCACGCCGACGTCATTGTGACGTCAGCGCGGCCATGGCCTGCAGGTGGCGCTGCAATCCAGCGATTCCGGCCGTAATCGCTCGCGCGCACAGGGGGAATCAACGCGGGGCGACGCAAGGAAGCTATTGGCGGTGGCGCAGCCCATTATTGGCCGCCGGAGCACGGCCGTCGGCCATGTCCGAGCGGTGGCCGGGGTAGAGGCATGGCGCGGCGGAGCTAGAGAGGGGGAGGGAGCAGGCCGAGGGCATCACGAGGACCAGGGGCTCACCCTCGACGCGTTGGTGAGGTCGGCGGTGGACGGGGAGCCTCGCCGGCGACGAATCGGACGGCGGCCGGCCGGTTACTGCGAGCTAGGGTTAGGGATTTGGGGCGTCGGGAGAGCGCGGGAGAGGAAATAAAGGGGGCTAGGGCTTCCGGGCGGCGGCGGCGGCGAGCTTTATAGCCACCGGGGGCGGCGGGGAGCATCTGGGCCGCCGGCACCATCGGGTGGCCGGCGTGCTGCCAGCTCCTGCTTGGAGGCGCGGGGAGGACGACGTGGTTTTTTCTAAAAACCCCCCTGCGGTTGTTTGGGCCGGTGGTGGGGTGCGGCCTGGGCCTCTTGGGCCGTGCCAGGGAGAGAAAAGAGAGAAAAGGGGGATGGGCTGCGCCCAGGGAAGAGAGAGGGGAGGTTTCTCTCTTTTGTTTTTTTTTTTGGTTTTTATTTCCTCCAACTCCAATTCAATTCAAATTTGAATCTGTTTGAATTTGGTTTGAAAACTCAAATTTCCAGAGAAGTAATAAACACACATGGACTTGTTGAATGACAACAAAACCATGTTGTCTATTTTGAAAAACTTGCAAGATTTGAATGGAGGAAGAAGTAGAGAGGGATTTGCATAATAAGGGTTTGATCCAAAATTTACTCAAATGCAAACTATATGCATGCAATGATGATGAACACTCATTTATTTAGATAAACCAGGTTTGGAATGTTACATCAGCGCTCCTTTATGGACTCTGTTTGGTCCGGTTATATACGCGTACACGAGTTTTATTCGGTTGAAGACCAAACAGATTGTTAGTACTTGCCAAATTAGAACGGGATGGATCAGGACACTGTTTCTGGTGACGTCCTCGGTTCCTACGATGGGGTGAAGGATGAAGAGGCAAACCACAACCGACCGACGAACGAAGGCGTATTTTTGGATGGACGAAAGCGGAAAGTGATGGACCAAACCAAGGAAACGTTAGCCCCTTTATTATTAGGTATAGACTAGGAAATATGCCCGTGCGTTGCATCGGGGAGAATTTTTTTTACGTCATGAAGGTGCACAAAGTAAGATCTCCGCTGCATAAATCAAACTCGATGACGACGCAGTCCTCCATAGATCAAACATGGGAATACATTGAAATCAATGACGTCGCTGTCCCCGCTAGAGATCAAACATGCAGTACCAGGTAGCACGACCCTGCTACATAATACTACATCAAAAGGTCGAAATATGCATGTATGCTAATGTATTTTTTAACCAGCCAATTGGAAATCAACAGTAGGAAGAGTTTGCAAACCATAAAATGTAGTACCTCTGGCCATAAATAGATGTCCAAAGTTTGATTAAATTTGGATGTATCTAGACACTCTTTAGCGTACAGATATATCCGAATTTAAAGAAATTTTTAGCATCTTTTTATGGACGGAGGGAGTATATCTGCCAAAATTCTTATAAAATAGCGTCACATGTAACTAAAGAACTTGTTTCTAGGACATGAAATAATCGATCAGATCAAACCAGGTGCGTCTTAGGACCTAATAGACCACAACCCAGTCTTATATCGATGACATGTGGTAACTTGTGTCAGGAAGTGAGGATACAAAAACTTACAAAACTCTGGCCTGAAAAAACAGAAGAGTGAAAGGAGCCGTGCTGAATAAACATGGATCAGTTGTGACTTATGACGGTCCAAATCATAACTACGCTGGATACGAAACAATAGAATGTTTAGCATTGCAAA
Source organism: Lolium rigidum (assembly GCF_022539505.1). Classification (NCBI taxonomy): domain Eukaryota; kingdom Viridiplantae; phylum Streptophyta; class Magnoliopsida; order Poales; family Poaceae; genus Lolium; species Lolium rigidum. The sequence continues at coordinate 235,185,970 of NC_061513.1, forward strand.
TCGGGTATTACCAGGTTGGGTAGTAGGCTCTTTCAACCAGAAGTTGTACTTCCTAGCGGGCTGGACTGATATGCATGCTCTAATTTGTTGCCCACGCTAGAAGTTTGGGTGGGAGTACTTGCCCTGCCCTGCTATGACGACCAGCGCGCTGAGCATGAGTGTGTCGTCGCCGTCGAACATAGACGAGTCCCCACTCCCCAGAGGTCGAGGTCTGCACCGCAGGTACTCCGTCCACTCCTCAGGTCCTCACCCTGCCGCACCATCGCGCCAGTGTAGCGATGATCGTAGCATGGCCCACATGCACACCCATATGCTTTTGCGAGCAAGACACGTAGCAACGGACAAAGAAGAGTCCGATCCGGTGTTTTGACGTATGATTTTGAGCTTTGGTGGCGAGCAAACTCCGCCGAGCTATAGGGATGATTCGACAACTTCACATTGAAGGGACCTGTTGTAGAATTTTACTCCCGGAAGCAGAGATCGATAGGGAGCGCCATGGGTGACGCGTCAGACTCGATGACACATACCGTTTTGCGGCGGCGCTTGCCCTTGAGCGGCTTGACAATGGCGGGCGCCACCTCCTGCTCTGATGGGACGCATGACTACGACGGCCGCCTCGCCGGTGGGCTGACGGTGAGGCTGGAGAACATCGATCTTGGTAGCTGAGTAATTCTACGTCCGGAAGGCGAAGAGATCGTCCGCCCGCCTCTGATTGCGGAGACCTGTTCGGTGGTTGCCTACGGACCACGATGGACGAACCAAGAAACGCGGTGGACGAAGAAAGAAATCCTTTTCCTTTTAATCAACCAGATAAACCAAACGGCCAGTTGAATTAGATAAGCATTGAAATCGCCTGTTGTTGTCCGTTCGATGTCTTTGACTGACCTCCATTAAGAAAGGCTAATGCAGCAAGACTCATCATCTTAATCGCAAAAAGAACACGCATGAAGCATCAGTATGCAGCAGACGATGACGTGTATAGACGTCTGCTCTCCAGCATCAATTGGCCGATGTTAGCCAAGATAAAATTTTGATCTTCAACCTTGCCCAGTAGTCTCAAATTTGAGATGCTCCACCTGATTGATGAAGTGCTAACAAGCAGATTACTGGTTGCGCGCTCCCGTCCATCGCCAGATATAAGCTGATATGCATCAACACAGAGCTGCACCTGATCAAGAAACAGAGCCAATCCCTCTACAGCGGCCGATCCCATCAAGTGCATGATCGAGCGGCGGCGGACAGGCCGGCTCCCGTTCAGCGCATGGGCGAGCGGCGGCAGACAAGCAACCTGTGGCGTGCATGCCGGCTCCCGTCAAGCGCACGGGCGGGAGGCGGCCGAACAGGTGGGAGTGCGGCGGTGGACGGGCTAATATTGTGCTGAAAGAGGCTCTATCCAGCCAAGTATATATGATCACGCCGCAATCTGTGCACCAACCTGGACTCTTTTTTCCATTGCATCGACGCCAGGAGATCTGATATGTAGTGTGTGTTTTTTTCTCTTGACCTGATACGTTTTAGGCTGCCAACATAGTCGTGCTGTTCTAGGACTTCCCTCCCAGAGTCCCATGTGAGCACGTTCACATGTACCGATTGATTTGGGAAAACTTTTGTTTACGATCAATTGAACGGACCAACGTACGGACAAAACTAAGGTGACGGACTGAACCATGGAAACACTTCTCCCTTTATTATTAGGTATAGATATAGACTAGTATATTTGCCCGTGCGTTGCACCGGGTTATTATTGAATAAACATTTTGTCATCGTGTGTGACACCGGTGAACACCTAGCTGTTGGCTACCATTTCCGCCTGCATCGTTGCTCTCGAGCAAGTTTTCACCATCTTTTTTCCCTCTCTATAGCAGGCCATGCGTATGGGATGACATTTCCCGCTCGACACACTTCTTGCCTATTCTCGCAAAATATAGTTTTCATGTCCCACTACTCGTATGCATCAATGGAGCAGCCTAATATCGTTATCCTCTTCCTTTCCCTTTTTTCCTTGCATTCCACCTGCCCTAGCAGAGGCCCAACCCCACGTAGCGCATCTCCTCCTTTCCTCGCACGACATCCAGTGCGCACATATGCAAGACACACGCCGTCACCACTTCTTCCTCTTCTCCCTCGTAACCGCCATCTGCTTCGGCAACGCTGTCGTCGCATGGCTAGCGTGCCCTTCCCTATGCAACGTGAAGAACGCAGCCGACGCATTCCCATATGTCGATCAAAATAACTAACGCATTTAAATGGAAGAAAAAACTTTGGATGAAAAATTGGCGTGACCCATGTTTTGCGCAAAAAGCGACCATCCACCGGAAGTCCAACGAGGGCATCAAATTTAACTATCTCTATATGAACTTGGATAGCTCTCTAAAAAGTTTACCTCTTTATTTTGCACTAATTTGCACTTACTAAGTTCCATCAATTTGTATTTATTTTGTCCAACACGACACACGATGAGTTTATTTTGTCAAAGCACACCCAATACTAAATTTTAGTCTTTTTAAATTTCAATACCACAAATCAGTTTTTCTTTTACGGACTGAAATGTTGTGCTATTGATATATTCTTTTTAATTTTGGCATATATTTTTTGATAATCATGAGATCAAGATGTGCTGCCATTGATAGTGTTGTCCCAGATTCTTCTTTGTTGCATGCAACGTCAGTTTCACGCTGTTGGAATTAGCTGGGACCTCACTGCAGTTGGAATCGCAAGTTCATGGAGTTAAGCAGAAAAGTGTAGAGCAGGGAAAGTACCGAGAATACAGAGCCTTCTCCAGCATCTGCAGGTGAAGACTGCTTGAATCTAGAAACAGTGAATTGAGTGATTGGGCTCTCAACGAAGTGGTGGACATATCGTGCTAGTCATGGGCGCCATGGCCCCGTATCTTAAAGAATTCAGGTGCATGAAGCAAAGAACATGAACTATGCTTCCTAAGGAAATAACGCAACGAATCTGTGCGGCCAATCCCTTGAATACTCTGAAGATCCTCTAATCAAACAACGCCTAAAAGAATCCGCTCACTTTTTCAGTTTTATGAACCGATCTGGATCTAGCAAAATAAAATGGAAGTAAATTAGATCTGAACCAAATCACGTCGAGAATTCATGGAACAAAATCGCATCAGCAGAATTATAGAGAATCCACCGATAAAAAATAGAGGATCGAACCTTTTGTCCATTTTCAATGGATTCTGATCTTCATCGAAAGAAAGCAGCACACCAGCGGGTGGGAAGCACCGGCTGGGCCATTGGCTCATCGTCTCCGTTCTCTACTTGCTTGCTTCTGTCGCGAGCTGCAGCAAGATCTCCTGGGGCCTCAGCAGTAGCCGGGCACTGCGAGGAAGGTAGCGACCGAAGAGGAGGCGGACGGAGAAGACGGGGACGGGGGCGGGGAAGACGGCAGGGCCGATTTTCCGATTGGATCGTTGGGGACGGCTGCATCGGAGGATTAGGGGCGGGAGGCGGAGGCGGCGAGGAGGTGGAGGAAGGCGCAGGAAAGTCGCGAGTTCTTCGTCGCCGGGGCCGGGAAGCTCCTTCCGCTCGTAGCCCTCCTCCTCCTCTGCGAGGCGGCCGCCTCGTCGGCCACCGGGCCGCCGTGACTTGGGCCAGGCATCCCCTTCCCCTTGAGCCATGGTACGGAGAAGACAAAGAAACGAAGTGGTATCTAACTTAGCGGTGGCAGTGGGGTGTAATTTTGGCAAAATTCGAGGGTAACTCAAAAACGGACGAAAATTACGGGGAGAAACCTCCCTTCCTTTATTAGTAGGTATAGATATAGACTAGCTAAAGTGCCCGTGCGTTGCACCGGGAGAAAAAAAACTCGAACACTCCCAGGTGAAACATGTTAATTCTAAGAAAATTAACATGTAATAACTTTTTTAAACGATAAAAGGTGTCGAAGGATCAGGAAACTGTATTAAAAAGGCGGATGGTACAATTTTATAGAAAGTCCCTAAGCGAATCACGAATATGTAGGCACATGTCCTTGGTTTTTATGAATTGCACCCCAGGATAAATCGCGTCGGCCCGTGAAACACGATCGAGTCCTTGTGCTCGCCGCTAGGTGCGGTCGTTCCAAACACCGCGGGGGACGAAACCACTTTGGGCATTGGAGACAACGGACTCCAACGTGCCGTCGTCGAAGAAGAACCTTGGATGGCGGACGAACCAACTCGAGATGACCATACTTGAGCGCAGACTGGGCCAAGCCCGTGGCCTAAGATAGCGGCGGCCGCTCGCCGACGGTTAGGATTCGTTGATGAAGTCACACTTTTCGTGGACTCCGGAATCCCCGATGCCATTTGTAAGATCGACGCCCCAGACCAACAATGTCCTCACCCTCGCCACGACGGCCGACCAAGAGAAAAAGATAACATGTAGGCAACCAAAAGGCCGATGGCCACGCTTGATAAGGGGATTGGCTAACATAGCCAACTCCATCTCCTTCGTTCATGGAAGCAAGAACAAGCTTCTCGTTGATGGAAAGCGAAATTCGCGGACGCGGACCGGCCCGAGTAGAAATTTTAGAGAGGGAATGGAAAAAGGAAGCTCCAAGTTTCGCTCGGGCCTACTAAGTATCCGTGCCTGTCCGGTCTAGCTGGGCCCGACACGAGTCCTAGGGCTAATTTGGAGGTGGTTGGGGATTAGATCCTCGCTCTAGAGCGTGAGCACGGTACCAAGCGGTGGTTAACGAGAAGCTTGTTCTTGCTTCCATGGACGAAGGAGATGGAGTTGGCTATGTTAGCCAATCCCCTTAGCCATCGAATGAGAACGACACGATGAGGCGTCTTCACGTATCTCCCCATGATTTCTCTATCTTTCTTATTACCAATCGTCGACCTGTATCGTCTGAGGTGTTAGCCCTCTGCTCTCGCATTTGTGAGATAAGAACAGTGCGATTTTTTTCACTAAAGTAGTGGCAGATGCTATAATTTTGTTGGAAATATTTTACTGACAATGGCTATAATTTTATTTAAAAATATGAGTAGAAACAAAAATAGATCGAAACAATGGGGAGAAGTGCTCCTCCCTGTAATGCGTATAACAAATAAACATTGGCACATAAATAAATTCAATAATCGATTGAATTTTCCAAATATATAATTCAATTTTTAAATTTCATTTTCTAGCTTTGAAGCGAAAAATTAAATTTACCAAATATATAATTTAATTGGGACACTGCAAATTGACAAGAACAAAAATTGATGAAAATACCATTAGCTAGCAGTAAACAATGCTACAAACATCCTAGCAGCAAACGACATCAGCTAGCTAGCAAATTGCAAACGGAATAGAGCAGTAGCCCGGCTGATCTTCGAGCTTCGTGCGCGTGCACACACAGCATGGCCGCGGCATGATGGCAGGCCGCTGAGCTGCTCATTGCTCTCACCGACTTGGAGTTGGAGATCGGGTGCAGCGGCTGGAGAAGAAGAATGGAAGCAGTGCGTGTGATTCTCGCCGGCGTGGTGTTCTCCTCGTGATTTTTTCCTTCCCCAGCCCGAATCTCTCTGCATCTACTTTCCCAAATCAACCATGCCATGTCTAAGAGAAAGTCAACCAGGCCAGATCCGACGAGCCCCTCCCAAATTCGTCTTCTCCATGAGGTCCGATCGCCAGACTACCGGTACACACCTCACATCAGACCCACGCCCCCCGCGCTCTCCCCTCCAACGGTAGGTGAGCCGCCAACTCCTCCGACAGTCCGACCCCCGGTCACCCTTCTCTATCCTCCGTGTACATCACTGCTTGGAAAATTCGGCGAGCCGGCGCTGCCCCGTTCCGATTCCTCACGGCCAGGTCATCCCTGCCTCTTCGCCCATCTATCATGGCCAAGACCGATGGGATTCCGGCCAAGAATTGTCGCACGCTCCTGCCCTACCACCTAGAGAGACCACCAGCCGATCTTCGGCGCGAGGACACCTCCGGCATGAAGACGCCGTCCTAGAGCACCGCCGAAGATGTGGCCCACATCCCTGTCCGTCCTAGGCTTCAGCGGCGCCAGATCGAGCCGGTCTCCTCCGCGCGCCCGCTTGTCCTGTCGGGCGGAAGCTCCTCCACGGGAGTTCGGCATGAGCTATTCCATCGGGTCTGAGGGTCAACCAACCGGTACGTGGCAGGTGCCGTATAAAGGGATTTGGTGGGAGGGCAAAACGTTCCATAAAAAAGCGTTGACGAAAATTTTGGCAGAAACCAACGGACCAAACCACGAAAACGTTAGCTCCTTTATTATTAGGTATAGATAGATATAAATTTAGTAGTAATATTTCATATTTACTCGTGCGTTACTACGGAAACCAGGACATATATAAATGTGATTTGATTTGTTTAGTCACCATAATGACATATCTGACTTTTAGTTTTGAATACCCCACGCAAACCTTCTAAGAACAAACATGTGTTCTTTATCACTTTTTATCTTTTTCACTTATGTGTCTCCTTCTCAACACGTATTGGTAGACGTTTTTTTTAATATTTCACACTATTATGCTTTTACTACTTCAATAGGTTTTCCTTTATGGGAGAATCAGTGTAGTCTACGAATCCACAGTAAAGAGGATATAATCTGTAAGAAGCACAAATGCAGAGCTTGATTACAGTTGGCTCATAAATTAATTCTCTCGGTTTTCTCTGGTCAAATAGATAGGATTTTCTGTTGAAGGGTCAAATTATTTTCTTAGGCGTGCACCAGCAGATAAGCAAATCAAAATTTTACCATGCATAACTGGCCTGCAGTACCAAAAAAATCACTCCAACTCACTCAACACACTAAGAACAGATCAAATCGCTACGGCGTGGTATCTCCTTGTCAATCAAAAAGAACATATCGAGCGATATGCTTGATGAGCAACTCAAACCAACAAAAAATACAATAAAAAAACAAGTAACAAAGATTACATCTATATTCCGCAACCTCTTGGCCATCGTAAAACACCTTGAATGTTTCGCATGAATGAATGTCCACCATTGAGAATATACGTCAACTTCCCAGGCCTCAATTTCATCCTTACCATCGATAACCTTCCCCAGGTCATACCATAGTTTTCCTAGGCTCTTATTGTAAACATAACATGATTTTGCCTGTGTGTCAGTCTTAAATCCTGATTCTTTCCTGCTAATTGGATGAAGTGAAACCAGGTAGTCTAGCAAACACCAATGCAAAGGTGAATTAGCACAGACACACCTGGTCAATCATACGTACAAGAATAGCATCTCAGCGATCGGGCATAACCTTTGGCCACGATCGATTTACCACGGCCAAAAGCATGGCTAGATACTTAAACCCGAGCGAGCGGAACGTGTCGTGCATCGTGTGCTAGCGGACACATCTGACGGTGTTCAGCTGCAGGAACGACTCGAGGGATACCACTACGCGCCCCTCGATCAGAAGGAGCTTTCTGTCCACTACGGGCCCCTCCATCACGTGCACTTGTGCCCTCAAGTCATCCGGAGTCGTATCTTACTTGGGATGCACGTTGGCAAGACTTGATCATCTGGGATGCTCATCCATGGAAACCAGTGGTGGCCGGCGAGCGGCGGCCAGATGTAACAACAGCTTGAACGCATATGTGTTTCATTTGCTGAAGACTCCTTGTGTTGTTACCGCGAGAACATCACCATTAAGCTACTGCCTGCTCGATCGAGTGGCTTCTTTGGATTGTACTGTCTTTTCCCTCATCCCCGCAGGAGCACAGGGTAGGGCGGAGCTATGTTGGCTGGCGGTTAAAATCAAGGCGGCCGGCGCCCTGGCATGATTCAGGTGACGGCGGAGCTGTAACACCCCAAATTTCAATAAAAAGAAAGTTAGAGAATTCCAGAAAGCAAAATTTCAAACCAACAAAAACTTTTTAATTTGCATATAGTACCATGCATAGGACTTGTGCATTTGAGTGATATGCCATGATGATTGTTATGACTTGTATTTGATATGCTCTAAAACCCTAAGGTGATCATATGAAGATCACCAACCAAATAAAACCAAAAAGAGAAAGAAATCAAATAATTGATAAACCCTAAAACCCTCACATATGCCCTATGGCATTTTTATAAATTTTGACCCTAGACCTATTTGGTCTTCACCAATAGTTGAATAATGTTATTAAACACTTATTACAACTTTTGGAATCAAAGAATCACAATTCAAATGAAATTCAAACACAAAACTAGCTCACATGTGATAATGGTCAAAGTTGACAATTATAGTCTGATCACCACTTTGAGCCATTGCCATTCAATTTTCTCAAACCAACTCTTGCTAACTCTTTGCACCATTTCAAAGTCAACATCAAGGTGAACAACTTTTGTAAAGAGCACCCTGCCAAAATCATCCTTGATCATGAGCTATGCTCAACCAAAGTCTCAACTTTTTAACATATGCAACATTCTCCACTTAGCCAATTTTGGCAAAACTTGGAATTTAACCTTTCCACCACCACCTCTAATCACCTCTGGTCAAATACAACTTATCTAAACACACCCATTTCAAAAAGATTCACCATTTGAATATTTTCAAATTTGAACAATTTTGCAATTTCCAAATTCGGGCACTATTTGCAACTATTGCAAATAGTGATTCTATTACACCTAAACTACCCTAACCTACACCATTGTGTCCCCTGGTCCCCTCTAATCCTAAATGATGCATAGTAATGCTAAGGAGAGGAGGAGGGCAGCTAGGGCATGGCCATGCCGGCCATGTCGCCGAGCCCGACGACCTCCCCCTCTCTCCATTGCTTCCCTGCCCTGGCCACCTCGCCACAGCGCGCCAACACATCGCCTAGCACCGCCTAGCACCGCCGTTGTCGACAAGAACGACGACACACGCCGGACGCCGCGCGCCCAGAACGCGCTCACCATGCCGATGACGTCGCGCATGGACATGCTCG
>NC_061513.1:235194956-235234758 GCF_022539505.1 Lolium rigidum
ATGGTCACGCACGTTGTCGCCAATCACCCAGGCCAGCTGGCGCATTTTTTTTAAATAATACATTTTTTTTTGCTTATTGCAAAAATAATACTCGATTTTTAGTTTTTACAGGAATAATACACTGTCGGGGTAGAGGACCCCGAAGTTGGAGAACTCGGGGTAGACGAACTCGATTTTGTAAAGTCGGGATTTAGGAGCCCGAATTTTACTTTCTCCGCGCGGGGGCAAAAGAAAAAGAAAGAGTTAGGGTAGAGAAACCCGATATTTGGGAGTCGGGGTAAGAGGAGGCCGATTTCAGCGCAGCACCATTTCGGTCCCTTCGACGCGTCCTTTTCACTGTTGCGTGGCCCACTATTGTTCTCTCCTACTATTTTACACACCACCTGCAACGTATAGTGCCTAGCATGCATGTCTTCCATGCCGCTGCACTACGAGGCATGTTCTGATGTTTGCTGAGCATGCAGCTCTGCTGCCTTGCATGCATTGATGCATGTTCACGTGGGCTGGTTCTAGCCACCTAAAATGTACTATGATTTGTTGCAGAGCTGTAAGGGCACGCATTTCAGCGTTCGAAAATGTTCGCGCATCTGTTTTCGTCGGTTGAAATGGTCGAAATCGACTGTGCGTTCGTTTGCGTCGGGGGTGGCTCCAGCGGCACGACGTATTTTTCCTCTCGAATTTCCATTTTTTATAACATGGAAAAAACCCTAAACGTCTGCGTCTACTGGTTCTCATCATCGATGTCTATCATGATGAGCTCTGGTACCCACCCACGGCCAGTTGGGAACCGGCGGAACATACGTCGGACGCGCCGGCGGTGCTGGAGGTGGAGGAGCCCAGGCCTATGGCGGAGGTAGATGTGGAGGCGCCCAGGCATGTGGCGGAGGTGGAGGAGCCCATGCCTGTGGCGGAGGTGGAGGAGCCCAGGCCTGAGGTGGGGGCCCCACGGGTTGTACGGCGGAGGTGGAGGTGGTGGTTGAACCGGTGGCGTGGTCGAGTCCTGTAGCGCCAGTCGTAGGACTTCTTCCTCCGACAGGGGCCTGGCGGCATGATGCCGTTGGCGTACCGGGGCAGCGGCGGCTGCACAGGTCAGTCCACCTCCGAGACGAGGATGCCGAGCCTCGCGATCTCGTCGTACGTCATGTTGTCCGGGTACTCAAACTTCTGGCCCTCCGCCATGGCCAACTGCCATTCCTGGAAGATGCACGCGACGTAGTCGTCGTTGTCGTCCTTGGCCTCCTCGTTGTGATACGTCAGCGCCTCGTTGTAGTCGTGGTCGTCCTGCGCAGGCGTCGGCACCTGCCGACTTCGATGATGAGGCGCCGGTGGACGGTCGAAGGGGAAGTCCCTGTCGCCCATGAAGCCCACCCTCCTCCTCGGATCCATCTCGGCCTCGAGATAGCTGCTCCAGCTGTCGGAGTCGATGTCGTAGGCGGGATCGGCGCGGAGGTCCGGCGGTAGGTACCGCCTCCTTTGCCGGATCTCGGCGCTCCTATCTAGCTCGCGCACATGCACGGGAGGGATGGGCACCCGGCGGTAGCTGAGCCGCCAGCCGCTAGGCATGTGCACAGATGAAAATTTGAGAAAAAAATACGTCATGCCGCTGGAGCCACCCCCGACGCAAATGAACGCGTGGTCAATTTCGACCATTTCGGCCAACGCAAACGGACGCGCGGACATTTTGGAACGCTGATATGCGTGCCCTTAGGGCATCTCCAGCAGGTGCCGACGCGTCGTCAACAGGCGCAGTACAACGACGACGACGACGAGGACGGCGACGACGCCTACGCTGCCTACGACGACGACGATGACTACATCGAGGCGCTCGCCTACCATAATGAGGAGGTGAAGGACGACAGCGACGACTACGTCGCGGATGTCTTCCACGAATGGCAGCAGGCCATGGCGGAGGGCCGCAACTTCGAGTTCCCGGAGAACATGACGGACGACGAGATGGCGAAGGTCGGCGTCCTGGTCTCCGAGAACGACGCGCCTGTGCAGCCACCGCTGCCCCGCTACGCCATGAGGATGAAGCGCTTCGACTACCGCTGCAGGACTCGGCGGCGCCTCCTCCACTGCCGCCACAGCCGTATCCCTGGGCGCCTCCTCCACCGCCGCCACAGCCGTATCCCTGGGCGCCTCCACCGCCTCCACAGCCCTCGGCGCCACCACCGCCGCCACAGCCGCAGCCTCCTCCACCTCCCGGCACCGGGCGGCGCGCCCGGCGTACGCTCCCCCGGATGGCTACTGTCCGTGGGTGATACCGGAGCTCATCGTGCTCGACGGCGACGAGGAGGAGCAGTAGGCGTTAGGTTTTTTTTATGTTTTAACTATGTAAATTATGTTTCATGTTTAAAAAAAAATGATTCGGCCAAAAAATGCGTCGTGCCGCTGGAGCCACCCCCGACGCAAACATACGTGCGGTCAATTTCGATCATTTCAGCCAGCGCAACGGACGCGCGTCGCGCCGCTGGAGATGCCGTTACAACTCTGCAACAAATCATAGCGCTGGCTAGACACGGGAACATGCATGCAAGGCAGCAGAGCTGCATGCTCAGCAAACATCAGAACATGAAAAGGACGCGTTGAAGTGATCGAAATGGTGCTGGGCTGAAATCGGCCTCCTCTATCCCGACTCCCAAATATCGGGTTTCTCTATCCCAACTCTTTCTTTTCTTTTGCCCCTGCGCGGAGACAGTAAAATTCGGGTTCGTCTACCCCGAGTTCTCTAATTTCGGGGTCCTCTACCCCGATTTTAAAGAATCGGGTTATTTGAACCCGACGGTGTATTATTTCTGTAAAAACTGAAAATCGAGGATTATTTCTACAAAAAACAAAAAAAAATGTATTATTTAAAAAAATCCCTCTTTACCTTTCCTTCACCAAGACCCAGCAAACCCTAGTCCGCCTCCCCGTATCGCGCCGCCACTGCTTCCCTCCTCTGTTCTTTCCCCTCTCCCACGAAGCAGAGAAGAAGAGACCGAAATTCAGTTAATGCTCAGAGAAACACCACCGTCAGCTTCCACCAGACTCGCCGTCGCCACCGCTTCGGCCATCCTCTGACGCCGTTGACCTCGTTCCCGGCTTCGTGGTAACCTCCGCTTCCTCCCACACATCTCCTTGTTCTTCTCCTCCCTCTCGTTCATGCCGCCGGCGTTGACCGCCGTATTTCATTGCAGATGCTCATCGCTGGCCCTTCCCCGGTGGTCCTCCGGTGCAAGTTCCGTCCGTTCCTCGTGCCCTTGTCACGGCGCGTGTTTCCCCAACCTCCTTCTTGACCTGGATCAACCCCAGCCACCATACCCGTGCTCGACTGCGGCGTCTCATGCCACCGTCGCTGCTCCTTATTCAGTTTCGTCAGACAAATAAACACCACGCGGGAGGGTCCTCAACTCGCCGCCTCCTGCAACCCCACGCCTCACGGCCAAGTTCTGCTTCGGCCGCTAGAGTGCTAGACGCGTCTCCACGTCCGGCCGCTTCATCCCGCCTTCCTCTGCAAGATCCATTTGAATGAAATACTCTGTCCATTCTGTCAAGGTTTCAAGTGTACATGGTAGACAAGCCAAGATTCTGCCATTTGTCTCTGCAACCCTCTGTCCAACATTGCTATACTGGTGGGCGCAATTATGCGCGCCACAAGTCTGGGAGCTACTACACATTATCAGCCACTAGCGATGGATAATGGCATGATGCAGAGTTTTTTTTTTTTTTTATAACATGATGCAGAGTTTTTTTTTTATGTCAGTACTACTGAATCTTCAATTTGAAATGCTGTTGAATCTGTCAAATGCTCTCTGACGTTTCTAAGCACTAGAGCTATTAGCTTGGTGTCATGCACACCGTTGGATGGAGATGAGAGGGGCAAAGATTTGGATCTCAGTCCCTGTGAGTACTCGTTATGAATCTGCTTTTGTATCAAGCCAAGAGCAGAGCTAGCTAGCCTACCGAGCGAGCCTAGCGAACGGCCAATGCGCAGCGCGGCCAAAGCTACATACGCGGCGCGCGCGGCGCCGCAAAAACGCGCGGTTCATACGCGGCTCGTACGCGGCTAACTGCATAATTATTGCGGATGCATGCGGCGCAAACGCGGGCCCCCGCAGTGTGTCCCGCTAGCGGCTAGACGCGTCTCCACGTCCGGCCGCTTCATCCCGCCTTCCTCTGCAAGATCCGCGTCCACCGGCTGCGCGTCGTTCTTCTCGTCTCCGTCGTGTGGCAGGTAGTATCAAGTCCATCCTTTCCCATACTTGTTCAGTACCTATGCAGTAGCCCAGCTGGCATGTTCCTTTGATTTCAGTCGATAGATTCACCTGCTAGCTAAGAAGTAGTCCAACGATCCAGCAGCATGGTTGCCTGTTTCAGCTAGCGATCTCACATCACGACATGTTGATCCAGTAGTATGCTTGCTTGGTAGTTTGATTAGCTAGATAATCTCTATTTTATCAGAAACTCAATTCGGCTCTCGGGTGCGTATGATCCCTCTGCCATAAAAACATATTTCCAAGTGTTAAAAAAATTTGACAAAAAAATTTACATTTACATCTCCATAATATATGTGTATTCGTCAAGTTTCATGAAAAAATGATAATTTTTGTAGTCTAAGCGAAAAAGAGAAAATTTATCGTGTGACAAGTCTTTGTTTCAGCACCGAATTTTATCTTTTTTACACACGCCACATGACATATCGTTTTTTCATGAAACGACTTTGTGAGCGCGTAGCACATGAAGATGTACATGTGAAATTTTTGTTTCAATTTTTTTGACATTTTAAAATGTGTCTAACATGTATTTCAAAATAAAGGGAGCATACGCTCCCATGTTCCAAAACATCACTCCCACTCAGAACTTCTTGCTCGCTCTATCTATCTATACCTAATAATAAAGTGCTTCCCTAGCTGGCGCACGATCGCTCGAGCGGTCACATCCGACCAGAAATTTCTATTTTTAGTAACATTCGAAATTATTATTTATGGAAAAAATTCCTTTTTTGGCAAAAAAGTTCTGACGAAATATATTATATAGGGAAAGTTCTGCATGCAAGCGCTAGATGACAGATTCGCTGATGTCAGCGAAATCTTTTCCAAATTTGAAAATTCAAGACATTTTAACTTTTAAACGATAATTCCAAATTAAGATCCGCTTTCATCAAAAAAACCGTCTCGACGAGATCTTCAAAACTAGCACCCATGTTGATATGATTTGAGAAACTTATTTTCGGGCTAAAAGTTATCAACCCTCTTTATCTGAATAATCAACCTCTCCGTACTTGAGTGATCAACGGTGAATGTATAAAATTATCAACCTGGTGCAAGCTATTGAGGGAAAGTTCTGCATACATGCACAAAAAGACGAATCCGCTGATGTCAGCGGAATCTTTTCCAAATTTGAAAATTCAAAATGTTTTATCTTTCAAACGACAACTTCAAATTAAGATTCGCTTTCACCAATAATTCCGTCTCGACGAGATCTTCAAAACTAGCACACATGTTGATATATTTCTAGAAACTTTTTTTCAGGCTAAAAATTATCAACCCTCTCTATCTGAATAATCAACCCCTCCGTACTTGAGTGATCAACGGTGAATGTATAAAATTATCAACCTGGTGCATGCTATTGAGGGAATGTTCTGCATGCATGCACAAAAAGACGAATCCGCTGATGTCGGCGAAATCTTTTCCAAATTTGAAAATACAAAATGTTTTAACTTTCAAACGACAACTTCAAATTAAGATTCGCTTTCACCAATAATTCCGTCTCGACGAGATGTTCAAAACTAGCACCCATGTTGATATGTTTCGAGAAACTTTTTTTCGGCTAAAAGTTATCAATCCTCTCTATCTGAATAATCAATCCCTCCGTACTTGAGTGATCAACGGTGAATGTATAAAATTATCAACCTGGTGTAGGCTATTGAGGGAAAGTTATGCATGAATGCACAAATGGACGAATATGCTGATGTCAGCGGAATCTTTTCCAAATTTGTAAATTCAAAACGTTTTAACTTTGAAACGACAACTCCAAATTAAGATTCGCTTTCACAAATAAATCCGTTTCGACGAGATCTTCAAAACTAGCACCCATGTTGATATGTTTCGAGAAACTTTTTTTCGGGCTAAAAGTTATCAACCTTCTCTATCTGAATAATCAACCCCTCCGTACTTGAGTGATCAACGGTAAATGTATAAAATTATCAACCCCAAAGTTGATTTTATTTCAAACAGTTTAGCGATTTTTTTAGTTTAGAAGCTATCAACCCGGTGTCCTGTTATTTATCAACAGTAAATATAAATAACTACCAACCGTAAAAATCAAATTTTATTTTGAATATTTTGGTGACTCTTTTTAGTTTACAATTTATCAACCCGGTGCCCCGTTTATCAATAGTAATTATAAATAACTACCAACCCTAAAAAGTATTCCATTTAGAATATTTTAGCGAACATTTTTTTATTTTACAAGCTATCAACCTGATGCCTCGTTATTTATCAACCATAAATATAAAATAAATAATAACCCTAAAAAGTATTTCATTTAGAATATTTTAGCGACTCTCTTTTAGTTTAGAAGCTATCAACCCGGTGACCCGCTATTTATCAATGGTAAATATAAATAAATATCAACCCTGAAAATTTAATTTAATTTAAAATATGTAGCGACTCTTTTTTTGTTTACAAATTATCAACGGTAAATATAAATACCTAGCAACCCTAAAAAGTAATTTTCATTAAGAATTTTTTTAGCAACTTTTGTTAGCTTACAACTTAAAACAGTACTTAATTTGAGTAGCAAGTGGTAGTTCATTTGAGCTGCAAGTGGATCTTCCCACCCGTTATTTTTCCCCTTAAAAACCACTGGCCCAAAAAAGGGAATTGCAAAAGGACCCCATTAAATATGAATTACCGTACGAAAAAAAACCCAAAAGGGAATTGCAAAAAGAGAATTGAGAGTCTGCTTCGTGCTGAAGAAAAAGAGTGAGATGCTATGTGTACATGCAACAATTTATTAAAGAGTGCTGAAAAGTTGGCTCATTAAATGCAAATCCATAAGATGCTCTTTGCATGTGCATGCATGCAGTGTGAACGCTCTTGGCTGCATGCAACTTGCAAAGTAGTAATACAAGTTGTTAGTGTGAACAAGTGTGAACACAATTAAAACACTACGTGATACAAAGGGAATTGAGTCGCGCTTTCGCGCGAGCGCTCCGCGCCGACAGAAACCGATCGCTCGAGCGAGCGATTGCCAGGGAGGGATTTCGAATAATAAAGTACGAAGTGTTTCCGTGGTTTGGTCCGTGTTTGTTTTGGTTCGTCCGTCATCCGTTGCCCAAGACATCTTCTCACGGTATTGTCGCTCGTTGACATGAGACTCCGGGTCGTTCGGGTTCAGGATTTCTAGCTGCCAGTTTCCTAACTCCCGCCGCCTGTTTTTTCCTATATAAGCGTGAGATCGGTGAAACGAGATCGAATACGTCGGCGACGCACGTACCAGGCCTCACGATCTCGGCACCCCGACCCTGCCCGACCATGGACTCCCGATTACGCGTCGTTCAACCTCCGCTCCACCGTCACCTGACTCATGCCAGGTCGCCGGCCGCCTTGATTTTAACCGCCAGCCAACCTAGCTCCGCCCTACCCTGTGCTCCTGCGGGGATGAGGGAAAAAACAGTACAATCCAAAGAAGCCACTCGATCGAGCAGGCAGTAGCTTAATGGTGATGTTCTCGCGGTAACAACACAAGGAGTCTTCAGCCAATGGAACACGTATGCGTTCAAGTTGTTGTTACATCTGGCCGCCGCTCGCCGGCCACCACTGGTTTCAATGGATGGGCATCCCAGATGATCGAGTCTTGCCAACGTGCATCCCAAATAAGATACGACTCCGGATGACTTCAGGTGCACGTGATGGCGTGGGGCGCGTAGTGGTATCCCTCGAGTCGTTCCTGCAGCTGAACACCGTCAGATGTGTCCGCTAGCACACGATGCACGGCACGTTCCGCTCGCTCAGGTTTAAGTATCTAGCCATGCTTTTGGCTGTGGTAAATTGATCGTGGCCAATGGTTATGCCCGATCGCTGAGATGCTATTCTTGTACATATGATTGACCAGTGTGTTTGTGCTAATTCACCTTTGCATTGGTGTTTGCTAGACTACCTGGTTTCACTTCATCCAATTAGCAGGAAAGAATCAGGATTTAAGACTGACACACAGGCAAAATCATGTTATGTTTACAATAAGAGCCTAGGAAAACTATGGTATAACCTAGGGAAGGTTATCGATGGTAAGGATGAAATTGAGGCCTGGAAAGTTGACGTGTATTCTCAATGGTGGACATTCATTCATGCGAAACATTCAAGGTGTTTTACAATGGCCAAGAGTTGCGGAATATAGATGTAATCATTGTTACTTGTTTTTTTATTGTATTTTTTGTTAGTTTGAGTTGCTCATCAAGCATATCGCTCGATTTGTTCTTTTTGATTGACAAGGAGATACCACGCCGTAGCGATTTGATCTGTTCTTACTGTGTTGAGTGAGTTGGAGTGTTTTTTTTGGTACTGCATGCCAGTTATGCATGGTAAAATTTTGATTTGCTTATCTGCTGGTGCACGCCTAAGAAAATAATTTGACCCTTCAACAGAAAATCCTATCTATTTGACCAGAGAAAACCGAGAGAATTAATTTACAAGAATAGTGAGCCAACTGTAATTAAGCTCTGCATTTGTGCTTCTTATAGATTATATCCTCTTTACTCGTGGATTCGTAGACAACACTGATTCTCCCATAAAGGAAAACCTATTGAAGTAGTAAAAGCATAATAGTGTGAGATATAAAAAAAACGTGTACCAGAGAAAGATAAAAAGTGACAAAGAACCCATGTTTGTTCTTAGAAGGTTTGCGTGGGGTATTCAAAACTAAAAGTCAGATGTGTCATTATGGTGACTAAAAAAATCAAATCACATTTATATATGTCCTGGTTTCCGTAGCAACGCACGAGTAAATACGAAACCGCCCTACCCTGTGCTCCTGCGGGGATGAGGAAAAAGACAGTACAATCCAAAGAAGCCACTCGATCGAGCAGACAATATCTTAATGGTGATGTTCTCGCGGTAACAACACAAGGAGTCTTTAGCCAATGAAACACGTATGTGTTCAAGCTGTTGTTACATCTGGCTGCCGTTCGCCGGCCACCACTGGTTTCCATGGATGAGCATCCCAGATGATCGAGTCTTGCCAACGTGCATCCCAAATAAGATACGACTCCGGATGACTTGAGGGCACAGGTGCACGTGATGGAGGGGCGCGTAGTGGACAGAAAGCTCCTTCTGATCGAGGGGCGCGTAGTGGTATCTCTCGAGTCGTTCCTGCAGCTGAACACCGTCAGCTGTGTCCGCAAGCACACGATGCACGGCACGTTCCGCTCGCTCAGGTTTAAGTATCTAGCCATGCTTTTGGCCGTGGTAAATCGATCGTGGCCAAAGGTTATGCCCGATCGCTGAGATGCTATTCTTGTACGTATGATTGACCAGTGTGTCTATGCTAATTCACCTTTGCATTGGTGTTTGCTAGACTACCTGGTTTCACTTCATCCAATTAGCAGGAAAGAATCAGGATTTAAGACTGACACACCAGGCAAAATCATGTTATGTTTACAATAAGAGCCTAGAAAAACTATGGTATGACCTGGGGAAGGTTATCGATGGTAAGGATGAAATTGAGGCCCGGAAAGTTGACGTATATCCTCAATGGTGGACATTCATTCATGCGAAACATTCAAGGTGTTTTACGATGGCCACGAGGTTGCGGAATATAGATGTAATCTTTGTTACTTGTTTTTTTATTGTATTTTTTGTTGATTTGAGTTGCTCATCAAGCATATCGCTCGATATGTTCTTTTTGATTGACAAGGAGATACCACGCCGTAGCGATTTGATCTGTTCTTATTGTGTTGAGTGAGTTGGAGTGATTTTTTTGGTACTGCAGGCCAGTTATGCATGGTAAAATTTTGATTTGCTTATCTGCTGGTGCACGTCTAAGAAAATAATTTGACCCTTCAACAGAAAATCCTATCTATTTGACCAGAGAAAACCGAGAGAATTAATTTACAAGAATAGTGAGCCAACTGTAATTAAGCTCTGCATTTGTGCTTCTTATAGATTATATCCTCTTTACAGTGGATTCCTAGACTACACTGATTCTCCCATAAAGGAAAACCTATTGAAGTAGTAAAAGCATAATAGTGTGAAATATAAAAAAAAACGTGTAACAGAAAAAGATAAAAAGTGACAAAGAACACATGTTTGTTCTTAGAAGGTTTGCGTGGGGTATTCAAAACTAAAAGTCAGATGTGTCATTATGGTGACTAAAAAAATCAAATCACATTTATATATGTCCTGGTTTCCGTAGCAACGCACGAGTAAATACGAAACCGCCCTACCCTGTGCTCCTGCGGGGATGAGGGAAAAGACAGTACAATCCAAAGAAGCCACTCGATCGAGCAGGCAGTAGCTTAGTGGTAATATTCTCGCGGTAACAACACAAGGAGTCTTTAGCCAATGAAACACGTATGCGTTCAAGCTGTTGTTACATCTGGCTGCCGTTCGCCGGCCACCACTGGTTTCCATGGATGAGCATCCCAGATGATCGAGTCTTGCCAACGTGCATCCCAAATAAGATACGACTCCGGATGACTTGAGGGCACAGGTGCACGTGATGGAGGGGCGCGTAGTGGACAGAAAGCTCCTTCTGATCGAGGGGCGCGTAGTGGTATCTCTCGAGTCGTTCCTGCAGCTGAACACCATCAGATGTGTCCGCCAGCACAGGATGCACGGCACGTTCCGCTCGCTCAGGTTTAAGTATCTAGCCATGCTTTTGGCCGTGGTAAATCGATCGTGGCCAAAGGTTATGCCCTCTATTCTTGTACGTATGATTGACCAGTGTGTCTGGGCTAATTCACCTTTGCATTGGTGTTTGCTAGACTACCTGGTTTCACTTCATCCAATTAGCAGGAAAGAATCAGGATTTAAGACTGACACACAAGACAAAATCATGTTATGTTTACAATAAGAGCCTAGGAAAACTATGGTATGACCTGGGGAAGGTTATCGATGGTAAGGATGAAATTGAGGCCTGGAAAGTTGACGTATCTAAAGGTATAAACGATGCCCCCCATAGGGGCATTCACAGAGATTAAAGCATGTGGACCATCCGATTTTTACTGTACCTGACCGACATTTGATCTCAGCCCTTCGTTTTTGCCAGCAGCGTGGGCTCTGGTTGGTTGTGGAGCTTTTTACCGTCGACCCTTCGCGCTAGCGAAAGCCATGCACTGGCCATTTTCTACCCGCATCTGGCTGCTTTTGGGTCCTACGATCGGGCGGGTCCGTGCGTCAGTCGCTGTGGCTCGTTCCCGTGGTGCGCTCGCCTCGTGCTGGCGTGCAAAATATCTCCTCCGCGCGGGGGTAATTTGGACCTTTCCTTCGCTGGTCGGTGCGAACCCTAGCCCACCCAATCGTCTCGCACACAGCTGCTCCCCAATCCCCTCGCGTTCTCTCCTCGCGCGTCCCGCGGCGCCGCTCCGCCTCCTGGCCGCCCGTAGTTCTCCTCTCCCATGCCCGTTTTCAACCCCCAGCCTCCGCGCTGCTCCTCCTCAATGGATGACCGCCGGCCAGCAGGAGCGCGCCGCGCGGGACGATTTCAGGCCGCCACCGTCTACGCCGCTTGCCGGGAAGACCATGGCGTCGCCATCGCAGGTGAGCCGCTTCAGATCTTGTGCAGCCATCATCTTCTTGGCCCATCTCCCCTCCCCTCACGCCTCCACCTCCCTTGCTCTTCTTCCTCACGTGCTCCTCGGGAACGGCGGCTGGCGCCTCCGTCTCCCTGGCCGGCCAGCCTTCTCCGCCTCCCAGGCAGCATCTCCACCCCCCAGCCTCCATGACCTAGGTCGACCCCCTCTCCAGATTTCCATATCCCTTCCTCTCCCCGAGCCTCAACCTCCACACTGCTGCTATCTTTGTCCCCTTGAGCTCTGCCTCCTCTAGCTTAGTGCCATGGCTGATCCATGGAGGAGCACGTGGGGAAGTGGAGAACTTATGTGGAGGATCATACAAGAGCATTGTCTTCTGGTGGTACTGATGTTGCTTCCAATCCGTTGGAGATCTAAACTGCAGCTCCATCCACCAATATCCAGGTTCCCCACCCTCTCTTTCTCTCTCCCTCTCTCTGGATCCCCTTCTTTGTACTACATATCTCCAAGGTATTGAGGCTTTCCCTCACGGTTTAGTTTTTTCTCTCTGCAGATATGATGCTTCTCATAAACCAATTTGTCTTGTTGTAGTGGATGGACAACAGGTATGGCTTCACCCCTTTGATCTCAATTTGTTTCTTTTCCCATGAGGGATGTCGGATATCTTTGTGGTGCTAATTTTTTGCCTCATTGTATTTCCGGTGTAGATTATTCATTTGCTTACTTTGTGTATTTGTATGCATCATTTCTCTAGCTGAATTGGATTTGGGACTGGAAGACCGAGGAGGACGAGAAATAAGGCGCCATCGTGGACGCCGAAAAGGAAATGATGTCGCTGTTGATGATAACCATGGGGCCAAAAGAAAGATAAACATGTATACCCACCAAATATATTGGCAAGGTATCTTGAACTTGCATCATGTTAAATTAATCTAATGAGCATGCCACCAATATTTTCTAGATATTTGGTATTGATGATATATTATTCTGTCTGGCCTACTAGGTTTCCATTGGAATGAATGCTGCTGCTTCAGAATTCAATGGCGATAAGGATCAAACCTATGATGGTCAATGTTTGGTCATTCTTTTGCTTGTTGCAGAACAATGATGGCTCCCAGAAGATATCTGGAGATAGCATGAAGAATGTGTACACGTCATTTGTTGATGAATACCCAATTTTCTTGATTGAGGACGTGATCAGGATGACTGGGTTCACTATGCTAAGATGACTGAGGAAATTGGAGAGCAGGTGCATATTGTTGGAGGTACCGTTGCGCAGCTTGCGCTCCGGCGAGCACTAGCCACAGCTTGTGGGAGGAGGCGCCGAGGTGGGATTAGGCCCTTTTGGCCGTCCCACCCTGGGAGGCGTGGATGAACACACAAGGAAGCCTGGGCGCCTAATGTGGAGTATCGGACAGAAGCTGCCGTCGCTGCCACCCATCCTACCGTGTCGCTGCCATTGTCGCCTCCTCTGCCCGTTCCTATGGTGAGTGCCCGAATGGCTTCTGTTTGACTTTGTTGGGGCTGGCTTAGGATATAGGCCTGTGTTGCTCTGATATGGATTTGTTTTGTTTTTGTACTGGCAAACCACAGGATCATCGATTACCACAGCGATGAGTTTTCTGGGCTCTCTCCGTGGTTAAATCGCATTGCATGTTTTGGTAGAGGAGGCTGGAATCGATTACAAAGTGGTGAGTTATTATGAATATCAATACTAGGATGTGCTATTTTTGTTTTCATGGGATTAGATTTTTTATTAGATCAACAAAATTACCAGATCGTCTAGCATATAGAAATCTGAAATTTGTCTACCATATGGTATCTGAAATTTGCAGCCCAAGCAAAAGTTGAAACATTTTCATTCCCTGTTTATATGGAAATAAAGTATTAATCTGTGGGTATGTTTCGCTCTGCCAACCCAATTGTATGCTCTATCTTTTTTGAGATGCATTTTCTTTATCTTTTCATTTTCTTTGCTGATATCATTAGTTTATTTCACTCTTTCATGCAGAGGGGTTGCAAAGGCGATTGCGGAGAAGTCATGCAATGCTCTTCTCCTCAAGGTATGTTTGGTTTGAGATACATTATTTTTATTGTAGTGTATAGCTTTGTCAGCTCAAGAACTGTGTATGTAGGTTAACCACAATGTACTTGAGGCTGTGAGAATATCAATACTGGTTTGCTGTGGTGTGATGACCAGTCACCGGAGGTACACTTCAGGGTCACCTTCTTGTGATCTCTTGTTGCTACATGAAATTGACAGGAATATAATTTTTTATCTCTTTTGTGGAAAATAGGATATGGGCTTGAGATTGTAGTTATGCTTGTCCGTTATGTAGCTAGGATTTATGCGAGTCGTGCTAGAGAAAGAAAGTTGTGCCACAAACAAAAACAGTACATCTTCATATGGTTCCTGGTAGGATTCAATTGCTGGTACTTATATGCAATTGTTCTGTATTACTAAATCCTCTTGGACTTTAAATATACTTGGACTTGATTCTATCCGTGCAGTCCGTCTAATATACTAACTAACCTACCTATTACATAAAGGCAAAAGAAAGCTTTATCCTCTCATCCTTTTGGTATAATTGGCTCCATACCTCTATTATAATGCTTTAAAGTAATTTTCTTGACTTTACAATATTCGAGAAGAAGTCAGATGGCAAGGCCTGCTCGTATTGCATATCTCTGTTTCTTGTATACTGTTTTGCATTATGTGTCAAGCCAGTGGTCAGTTTTTGGCGTTTGTTCTTATGATTGTTTCCATTTTTAAGGGCAAGTGAAATAATGAAATTAGAACACGTCATCAGAAATATATTGAAATGCTAATCTGTAATATTAAGTACAATATTATTTAGGATGCTCCAGGTATACTAGCCATGATTCTGCAAGGAGAAGTAATTACCTTTATTGCTGATCTCGTTAACTTGTTCATACCATTTTTAATCCATGTTCGGATGCCGTCTAGGATTTACTCGGAAACAATAAACTGTGGCTTGGGCCCAACTAAGTTGGTTTAGAGGGTATATAGTGTGTAACAATTTGTGCTGAGGTGAGTAGATGCTTGACCACAAATTATTAACTTAACCTTTTTTAGACTGTTGAGAAGTTGTTACACAGCATTGTCACTACCGACCATATTGTGTAATTTTGCATGAGCATATTTAAGTCACCAAGAGCAAGCTGCTTCAGGGATGTATTAATAAAGTATTGTCACTGTATAGTCGGGTTATTTTATATTGGTTGGATGAGATTTGTTTCTAATCTATACTCAACAGTCAGGACTGCAAAAGTTTATCCTACCTTTCAAATCAAAACTCAAGAGTCAAACAACATAAATCTTATATATATTGTGTGTGTCCGATCAAATGGTAGCATTGTGTTTCCATTTTTTTCCCTTTGCATCCTGTTATTTTTAAAAGATTATTGTAGTATTGTTTCTTCTTTTTTGTTTGAGGATGTATCCCCTAGCTAACTAAAACCATTAGTCACCGTCTGGTTTACGAGTGCTAAAAATGAGAATTCGTCCTCATGCTTGTAATAATTTGATTGAACTTTTTATACATCTCTAACTAACAATACGGTAAATAGCTATATTTTTTATTCCTCAAGGCATATATGGCCAATAGCTATATTTATTCAATATCAGTTTAGAAATTCTTCTCAAGACAGTTTGGGTGTTTCTGTTCCCAATCCTCTATATTGCCGTGGCCATCATATTTGCTGAGGCTGTGGATACCCGCAATCTTGGACTGATGATCCATGGTCTTACTGATTATGATTCAGGCAAGCACCTTCTCCTTCACCGTCGTGCTGCTGCTAGCCATCTCAGTCTATACTGCATTCATGTATCACATGCTAAGGCGCAATGGCCATACCTGCAAATATGGTATTTTCCTTACTTATCCCATGTGAAAGTTCTTGGTTATTAGGGCCAGTGTTGATGCCAAGTGGTTAAATAATGGTACCTAAAGAGGTAGTTTGATTTGGTCTAAGCAGAATTAACTTCATATGCTTTTAATGTTGTGAAACATGAATCCATATATACTGCTCAGCCATTCTCGGTAGACGTAGCAGCGCAGCCATTGCAGGCTCTCAACATTGTATTGCATAACTTCATGGAATAACAACTTGTCTTGCCTTATTATTTGTTACTTTGCTTTCTTATTTCGAATAGAAATTTATACTGTTTATATTTACTTATGCAGGTACTTTGGCTTAGTAAGCCAGTCCTTCTTGTGGAAGATTGTGAAACCCATGAAAGTAGGCATGGGTATCCGAGGATCGGCTGGGTTTTACCAGCGTACCTACGCAAAGTGAATTGTGTCTCAACATAGGTCAGTCAGATGTGTTTCTTACACTTCCTTTCGACTTACCTGCAACATGTTCAGAAGTAGTGCAACAAGGCCAGGGTGCTTGAATGAACGATGGCAAAATATGGCTAAATTGTTGTCTCGGGAATACTTTGATTTCATATATGGTATTAGGAAGTAACATGCAATTGACTTGATCCGTGTCTCCGAATCAGAAAGTTTAGATTAGTTACATGCTTGAAGATACTACTCCCTCCGTTCCTAAAAAAGCTTTGTAACTTTTTCTAGATACGGATGAATGTATATCTAAAACATGTCTATATACCTCCGTCTAGACAAAGTTGTGAAGCTTGAAATGGAGGGAGTACTAATTTTAGTAATGAGAAAAAAAAGCTTTCTGTCTAAACACGCTGCTTGCAGTTTACTATGTCATCACTCTTCAATCATAGGCCGAGAGTTCTCATCTACACTGCGTAACTCACAACTCTTTCGTTGTTCTTTCTATACATGCTATACATATATTAATTTATATATCATCTCAAGTGTTCGTTAATATTTCACGTAATACTTTGTTAATAATTATAGTAACGATGTACTCGAACAATCTCGATAATAGTTAGTTTGAATGAAAGCACGTGTAAGTAACTAGAAAGTGTAAGTAACACCATATATTATTCAAAAAGGTGTTCAATCCATATTTTCTAATTTAATCCTTGCCTTAAATGTGCATATTTTGATGGAAATTATTTCTTTCTGTAACAAGGATATGCTATTAAGCTGGTACATTTTCTTTTGAAACTTGTAGGGGGATGCTTTGATGAAATAAAGTTCTTCGCCTCCTCCACCTCTCCCACCCTCGTGGCTGGAGGATGCCACCCAACACCGGAGAGCGTGTTGGCACAAGTGAGCTTCCTACTTCTTAATTCATGGATCTACATGTTAAATCATTTGTGTCTTTGCTTTCTCTGGTTGGTGTTCATGGTCTATGCCTCGAGTTGGGAAAAAATCCGTAGAGTAGAAAACTGTAAAACTTGCAAGAAAACTTCAGATTTGAGGAGAAATTTTAACACGCATGGAAAAATTATAAGGGCTGGAGAAAAGAACTGCTTCTGGAGCTTTCCCCCCTCTTTCTATGCTTATGTGATATGCTTGATTCGGTGATGCTTACATTCTTTCTAATCCAGCACTGTTGTACTCTCCTTCTTGGCCGGTAGTTCTTCTCATTGGTGAATTACGAAGACATACAAAACAGATGGTCAGTTATCAATATTTGAAAGGGAAGAGTTATAAATATTGGAAAGGGAGGATGCTACATGCAGGGCAGGGATTTGGGACAGCTAAACATAAGTGCGGCTACCTATATGTAGTATCTATCTTTTCTGCAGTTCAAGTTTTTTTTTTGACATTTTTAAGCGGAAGCGGACTGCTAACACAATTTATTGATACACTGAAGGTTTGAGGGAGCTAACTGTAAGTGCAGCTGCCTATGCAATATCTATTTTTTTTCCCTGTGTACAGTTTTCTTATATTTTGAACGGAAGCAAACAGCTAAAATAATTAGTTGATAGTATGAATTCGTGAAACCTTTCCCTTCATATGAGTGTTGGTTGTTGCTCATGTAGTATGTATTCTCATGTATGGCTAGCTTTAATTCAAAATAATGTTGATCAATGATTTTTGAAGTCTCTTAGAAATGTCCCCGGCAACACACACTATAGTTTAGGTGATAGCATTTGTAAGCAGCTTTAATTCTTATCTTTGAGAGGTTTAGACGCCCATAAATAGTGGTTGATAATAGATTTGTTTTGATGTTAGGTCATATGTAAGTAGTATTTTAATTGAATCCACACCGGTTTACTTTTAGTAATCAATGTATAAATGACCAGGTTTTATGTTTATGTTTGATTTTGGTTCCCAAGTAAAACTAGGAACTGAGCTTGTACTGTATTTTCCTTCAATTTGAATTTGCTGAAGTATCTTTATTTCTGCCAGGACTGCACAACTAGCTGCCAGAAGATAACGAGCTGCCTCATGGTATAAGTAGGCAGCTGACATCTTTGACGACAACTGCGATCTGCATGACTCTGACGGCCGTCTACGTGAGACTACTACTCTGCTAAAAGGAAGTAAGAAATCAAAAAAACGTCTCTCTTCGTATTAATTGTGTAGAACATATTAATATTTGTGCATGATGCGTCCTTGAAGAAGATATCAGCAGTTATGTGTATGCGTATTAATGGCAGTAAGTAGTATGGAGTAACTTCAATTCTTAATCGCATGGCCACTATTTTCTTAGTAAATTCCATATACCTTCATTATTCAATACGGATGGCCCAATAGTTGAATAGTTTGAATATTTCTGTATGCCATCACTACGTTGTAACAACATGGTGCATGTGTGTAGCTTTAATGTATGTTAACATGAATATGTTCGTCTCGCTTTTGTTGTCTCGAATACCAAATTACTATTGGTTAATTTATCTTTTTATTTGCAGTGGTGTTAACTCTTGATGCTGCAAGCACTAAAGACCATGCTGCGAGAATGCATTTCCTATGTAGGCGATGATTTTAGTGTTCCTTCCTTGCTTTTATTCCTCTCTGTAGAATCAACAACTTCTACATGCTATAAGATATTTTCCCATGTTTTTTGGTTGTATATAAATGTTTGTTGATTTGTTTGTAATTTAGTATGATTCGCTAAATTGTAAACTCTAAAAATATTTATTATTATTTTCACATTTGAAACGAGTCTCACGGGATCGTGGGTCAAGCCCTATGTGTACATGTTTCTGTAGGAGAAACATAATAAACCCTGCTCCTTCTGAAGTTAATTGAACAGGGTTGCTTCCCAGTAAGCTTATATTACCTTCTACTACTGTTTTTTTTAATTTTGTGTGCTTTAACCCAATTTCATTCTACTGACTTCGTTTTTTAAAACCTTAAAAAATACTCTCTTTTTACACCTTATTTCTACCGTTCTTATATAAAATGTAAATCTACGCGATTTTTACGGGGTCGTGCGCCAAGGCGCACATCTAAATCTAGTATCCTCAATGGTGGACATTCATTCATGCGAAACATTCAAGGTGTTTTACGATGGCCAAGAGGTTGCGGAATATAGATGTAATCTTTGTTACTTGTTTTTTTTATTGTAATTTTTGTTGGTTTACTTTGAGTTGCTCATCAAGCATATCGCTCGATATGTTCTTTTTGATTGACAAGGAGATACCACGCCGTAGCGATTTGATCTGTTCTTACTGTGTTGAGTGAGTTGGAGTGATTTTGTTGGTGCTGCAGGCCAGTTATGCATGGTAAAATTTTGATTTGCTTATCTGCCGGTGCACGCCTAAGAAAATAATTTGACCCTTCAACAGAAAATCCTATCTATTTGACCAGAGAAAACCAAGAGAATTAATTTACAAGAATAGTGAGTCAACTGTAATCAAGCTCTAGCTCTGCATTTGTGCTTCTTATAGATTATATCCTCTTTACTGTGAATTCGTAGACTACACTGATTCTCCCATAAAGGAAAACCTATTGAAGTAGTAAAAGCACAATAGTGTGAAATATTTAAAAAAAACGTGTACCAATACGTGTTGAGAAGGAGACACATAAGTGAAAAAGATAAAAAAGTGACAAAGAACACATGTTTGTTCTTAGAAGGTTTGCGCGGGGTATTCAAAACTAAAAGTCAGATGTGTCATTATGGTGACTAAAAAAATCAAATCACATTTATATATGTCCTGGTTTCCATAGCAACGCACGAGTAAATACGAAATATTAGTACTAAATTTATATCTATCTATACCTAATAATAAAAGGGCTAACGTTTGCTTGGTTTGGTCCATCACTTTCCGCTTTCGTCCATCAAAAAATACGCCTTCATCCGTCGGTCGGTTGTGGTTTGCCTCTTCATCCTTCACCCCATCGTAGGAACCGAGGACGTCACCAGAAACAGTGTCCCGATCCATCCGTTCTAATTTGGCAAGTACTAACAATCTGTTTGGTCTTCAACCGAATAAAACTCGTGTATGCGTATATAACCGGACCAAACAAAGTCCATAAAGGAGTGCAGATGAGAAAAGGAAATAACGAACGCATCTTGGCGGCGGCCGTGAAGCTCGTCCGCGGAAATCGTTCCGGTCGTGGAGGCAGCCATGGGCGCGGCGAGCTGCTCCGACGCCACACCCATGACAGGGTGCACCTCTTTGGAAACCATGCCATGACACACGAGCGAAGGGTTTGTGGCTTTGTGCTACTAAAGCTGACGCCGTCGGCTTCATAGAACAACTCAGGCAAGTGAGATATCAGGCTAGTGGCGCACTACCGGCAGCCTCCTCTACCGCCCAAAGGACGATGATAACATCTCGAATCGCTTGACCTCGTGCAGTGCCATCGGCAAGCCAGACTTGACGAATTCCACACCCAACCTGGCGATTTAAAGGATAGCACTGATGGTGCCCGCGAGCCACCCAATCGCGACCTCCATCGGATCCAGCAAAGAAGTCTCCAGCTATGGCCAACAGAGGGAAGAATAGAATAACCGAGCACGAATCGATCAACTATGATCTCTGGATTCTTTTGCTGACCCAATCTCTAGCGATTGGAAACATTAGTGGCGGTGCCTGCTGCATAACATTAGTGCGGTGCCTCCCGCTAGATGCATCATCGTTCCAACAGACATGCGCATCTTCGTACTCCCAGGGCAGAGCAACATGGCCGGCGCCGGCCGCCGCGGCGTACACCACAATAGTTGGGTGGATAGGTTCGTGCCGCCGAAGTGCTTGTCGTCACCCTCCATCCACCCCCACTCCTCTAAGAGGGGTCCCGTGAGCGGCTCCACACCGTCACCAGTTAGTCGACGATGTTGCGTCAAACCGTCCTCGATTGGTCGACTTTCCTGTGTTGCACGGCATGAGCGCTGTGATACGTGATAAACGTGGCATCGGCGCTGATCTAAGCTATGGCGACTAGCTTAGTTGCTGCACGCCGTGGTCGCCGCTGGCGAATTTGCAGCTCTGCTAGCTAATCTGTTCGGCGGACGAATTGACTTTTGATGTGTGGGTACTGATGCTTGACGGTGGTGCTTGCCACGGTGTAATTCGTAATTCTTAGAATTACACCGTGGCAAGCACCGCCGTCACCAATGCTTTCTCCGGGTCCATGAACATGTCCCTCTCCAGGTGCGGGTACATAATCGATATCTGTTAGCTCAGCGAAGTCGGCGATGGTGCAATGCTGTGACTTCCAAGAAGATGTCCATGTCAACTTTGGGATAGATCATTAAATATTTGGTACTTCTCATGGTACATATAACAGATGACGTGTAAGGATTCATAGTAACTTAACTACTGGTAAAGTTGGTTGAGATTAAATATGGAAGTACGAAGTGTTTCCGTGGTTTGGTCCGTGTTTGTTTTGGTTCGTCCGTCGTCTGTCGCCCAAGACAACTTCTCACGGTATTGTCGCTCGTTGACATGAGACTCCGGGTCAATCGGGTTCATGATTTCTAGCTGCCAGTTTCCTAACTCCCGCCGCCTATTTTTTCCTATATAAGCGTGAGATCGATGAAACGAGATCGAATACGTCGGCGACGCACGTACCAGGCCTCACGATCTCGGCACCCCGACCCTGCCCGACCATGGACTCCCGATTACGCGTCGTTCAACCTCCGCTCTGCCGTCACCTGACTCATGCCAGGGCGCCGGCCGCCTTGATTTTAACCGCCAGCCAACCTAGCTCCGCCCTACCCTGTGCTCCTGCGGGGATGAGGGAAAAGACAGTACAATCCAAAGAAGCCACTCGATCGAGCAGGCAGTAGCTTAATGGTGATGTTCTCGCGGTAACAACACAAGGAGTCTTCAGCCAACGAAACCCGTATGCGTTCAAGCTGTTGTTACATCTGGCCGCCGCTCGCCGGCCACCACTGGTTTCCATGGATGAGCATCCCAGATGATCGAGTCTTGCCAACGTGCATCCCAAGTAAGATACGACTCCGGGTGAATTGAGGGCACAAGTGCACGTGATGGAGGGGCGCGTAGTGGACAGAAAGCTCCTTCTGATCGAGGGGCGCGTAGTGGTATCCCTCGAGTCGTTCCTGCAGCTGAACACCGTCAGATGTGTCCGCTAGCACACGATGCACGGCACGTTCCGCTCGCTCAGGTTTAAGTATCTAGCCATGCTTTTGGCCGTGGTAAATCGATCGTGGTCAAAGGTTATGCCCGATCGCTGAGATGCTATTCTTGTACGTATGATTGACCAGTGTGTCTTGCTAATTCACCTTTGCATTGGTGTTTGCTAGACTACTACCTGGTTTCACTTCATCCAATTAGCAGGAAAGAATCAGGATTTAAGACTGACACACAGGCAAAATCATGTTATGTTTACAATAAGAGTCTAGGAAAACTATGGTATGACCTGGGGAAGGTTATCGATGGTAAGGATGAAATTGGGGCCTGGAAAGTTGACGTATATTCTCAATGGTGGACATTCATTCATGCGAAACATTCAAGATGTTTTACGATGGCCAAGAGGTTGCGGAATATAGATGTAATCTTTGTTACTTGTTTTTTTATTGTATTTTTTGTTGGTTTGAGTTGCTCATCAAGCATATCGCTCGATATGTTCTTTTTGATTGACAAGGAGATACCACGCCGTAGCGATTTGATCTGTTCTTACTGTGTTGAGTGAGTTGGAGTGATTTTTTGGTACCGCAGGCCAGTTATGCATGGTAAAATTTTGATTTGCTTATCTGCTGGTGCACGCCTAAGAAAATAATTTGACCCTTCAAAAGAAAATCCTATCTATTTGACCAGACTACACTGATTCTCCCATAAAGGAAAACCTATTGAAGTAGTAAAAGCACAATAGTGTGAAATATTAAAAAAAAGCGTGTACCAATACCTGTCGAGAAGGAGACACATAAGTGAAAAAGATAAAAAGTGACAAAGAACACATGTTTGTTCTTAGAAGGTTTGCGTGGGGTATTCAAAACTAAAAGTCAGATGTGTCATTATGGTGACTAAAAAAATCGAATCACATTTATATATGTCCTGGTTTCCGTAGCAACACACGAGTAAATACGAAATATTAGTACTAAATTTATATCTATGTATACCTAATAATAAAAGGGTAATGTTTCCTTGGTTTGGTCCATCTGTTGGGGGGATGACCCCCGGTATGCCAAAGGCATGCCAAACCGGATGGTTTGAGCCATAAAGATAACGGTTTAATGTTTATACCGGAGCACAAAGATAAGTGTTTCACTAAGTAAAGCTAGGCAAGACTGGTCAAAGATTCTCTTCAGAGCTAGAGGACAAGGATGAGCTAAGCAAAGTAGCTTTAAACGAAGCCCTGACGCCAAAGAGGAGGATGACGCTGAAAGAAGCCGGAGGACGTCAGCTTCCCTGATTAAAGAAGACCCCGGCGTCATCTATGATTAAAGTTACTTTGTAAAGTAGTTTGTCCAGTCAAAGATGTCATTAGGGTTTCTTGCTCTGTAAGCCACCCTCTCCCATATATAAGGAGAGGGGGCACCCCCGTATCCAAGAGGTTGGATGGTCGATGTGTAGGTGAACCTTGTACCCAAAAACCTGTATCCTGTTGAAATCAATGAAGATAGTGATCTAGAGCAGAGTTCTTCCTTGCGTGTTTCTTCTTGTATCACTCGCCTTTGGCTGAGTTCTTGAGGAAAGCATCCGGAAGTTCATCCCATCTAATCACAAACCCTCCCCGAATCCTCTTGCGCCCATTCGGCCCCAACTTAAGTCATCCCATGGCATCTGCTCGTTCACCACGACGACAGTTGGCGCCCACCGTGGGGCATGAAGTGGCGCTTGCTGGAGTTCACATTCGGGCGAGCATCCTCGACGTCGCCGGCCAGCATACGGTGTCCGCGCTAGTGCAACGCATCTACGCCATGGACTTCATCAACGACAACGCGGGCTGCTTCGCCAACGGCGGCATCTTCCCCAAGAACGGCCGCATCATCGAGTTCGGCAGCCACCACATCTACTTCGGCACTGTCCCTGTGCGCCAGCGCCCCTCACCGGTGCTGGTGGCGCCGGATCCGCCAAGGTGGCTACATGCTGGCCGCGCCCCCGACAGCGTGGAGGTGATGATGGCTGGCGTGGTCGGCACCAGCAAGGAAGCTGTGGAAGAAGGTGCTGGGCGTGCGGCATCAACCCGTGCGGCCAAGCCACCGCTCGAGCGCGACGCAGGCGCTGCGGGAGCATCGTCCGCGCTACCGGAGACACAGCTCCAAGCGGCGATGACCGTCCTCGTCACGCCCATCGCGCAGAACATCGACCCGGCAGCGGCTCAGGCGGAGCTGGAGGCGCAGCGCCAGAAGCTGCTCGAGAACGGCAAGGACGTCGTCAGGGCGCAGCGCGAGCTGAACCTAACCATACGTGAGTATAACGCTGCCCATGGCTTTGCTTCGGTAGCGCTCATGCGGCTAGGATACCGGAGAACCGGCTTAAGGCTCGCAATCTAGATCAGGATCCGCGTAAAGAAATTCTTGCCGGCAAAAGTACCTCTGCATCTGTGAGCATCGTAGAGAAACCTAAGTACAGTAGCCCGGATAAAACTATAAAAGCTGCTAAGGCTGTAGTAGAGCTGTGTGAATCGCTTTTCGGGGACGCTCTGGCAAAACAACAAGAGCGTGTCCGGGAGCTGCTAGAAACTATCGAGCAGCAAAATGTTGAGCAGCTTGCTAAGCTGAACAAGGCTGTGGCTTCAAAATCCGCACGTTCAACAAAGAATGCCGGTAGCAAGTCCCATGGGCAGGCCTCGTCCCCCCATCCGGACAGAAGAAGAGAAAAAAAGATGAATGCGCAACAGATGACTGTGTATGATCCGGTTCTTGCCGGAAAACAACAAGCCGGGCAACATGATGCCGGTAGAAAAAGCCAAGGGGCAGACAGAGGCTACGCCAAAGGAGGCTATGCCGGAAACAATCATGCCGGTAGACACGAAACCGGGCAAAATTATCGAGCTGCAAGGGCACCGTATGATGAGGAGGAAATGGATCCCCCAAGGTACCGGCAGGCAAGGGCCGCGGTACCGGAGCATGATGACGAGGTTGATTCGACAAGACCGGCAGCATACCGGAACCCATTGGGAGAACGCTCGGGAGAAAGATACCGCCGAACGGGATGCGAGGCACCGTCTGGATAGAGTATACTTGTCGAAATGATCGAGGCGAGAAGGTCCTCCGAGCCCAAAGTGTTTTGGTCCAAGGATCATGAAAGAAGGACCACCAGTTCGCAACTTCCAGTTGCCCCGTGACACAAAAACATATGATGGCACCACTAAGCCGGAAGACTGGCTCGCGGATTACGTGACCGAGGTATACGTCGCTGGTGGCGGAGGAACCGTAGCTGGAGGAGGAAACCGGCGTTGGGCCGTGAGAATCATACCATCATTCTTGGTGGGACCGACACGAATCTGGTTGAACAACTTGCCGGCAGAAAGCATAAACGATCGGTTGGACTTCGAGGAGGCTTTTGTGAGTAACTTCAGCAGCACATACCGAAGGCCAAACAGGCAGCAGCAGCTCGCCCTGTGCGTACAACGCCCAAATGAAACAGACCGGGATTATCTGGCCCGGTGGAACACCACAAGGAACTCTTGTGAAGGGGTGATAGAGGCGCAAGCCATTGCTTGGTTTAGCAGTTGGTGCAGAAGAGGCTCACCGTTGTGGCAAAAGCTGCAGCGGAACATGCCGACCACGCTGGTGGAAATGATACGCGTGGCGGATAACTATGCGTTGGGAGACCCAATGCGGCTCGACGAGTACAACCCTGAGCCGGAGCAATCAAACCCGCCTCAGCAGCGCCAAGAGCAACACCGCGATAATCGGAACAACAAAAGAAGGGAAGATTTCCCGGATCGAAGGTACGGTCCGCAGCAAGTTGCTGCTGTACAGGAGAACTCTGAGGCCAGCGGCAGTCAGAGGCAAAGAACCGGATCGCGGCCCGTGGGCGGGTCCTAAGAAACAGTGGGTCGAAAAGAAACCCTGGGGCCAGAAAAAGAACTGGCAAGAACCCGTGAAGTACACCATGGAAGCTGCCATGGATCAACCTTGCCGGTGGCACACACCGAACCCGGCTCACCCATCAAGTCATCTGACGAAGGATTGCTCTTGGACAAAGTATTTGATGCTCAAGGGAGCAGTAAAAGATGCGCAAGCACAAGGGTGCTCCACCATGCAACCACCACCTCAAGATATGCTACGACAACATCAACTACCACCACCGCCGCCGCTTACCGGGGCAAATGCTTTACCGGTACAGCCTCAGCCAAACCGGAAGCAGTTCTAGCAAGTTAACCAGGTGGGAGAAGGCAATGGCCAGCCGCCTCCACCGGCACCTTTGGGCCGGAATGTTTACCATGACCCAGATATGTGCTGCGTTGTGTTCATCACTGAGCCAACCGACAGACAGAGCCCGCATTGCCGTTCTATGGAAGTGAACGCGGTGATGCCGGCAGTGCCAAAGTACATGCTGTGGTCAGATCAAGAGATCTCCTGGTCGTTCAAGGATCACCCCAAGATAATGCCTAACCCGGGTGGCTATGCTCTTGTCTTGGACCCAATCATGCAAGGGCCAAACGCTTGAGTCAAATTCAGCAAGGTCTTTGATAGACAATGGGAGCAGACATAAACATCATGTACCGGCACACCATGAACATGCTGGGCATAACGAGAAAACATGCTTCAGCCAACTCGTACGACTTTCCACGGAATCGTTCCGGGCCTGTCCTACGCACCGGTTGGAAAAGTCCGGGTGGATGTGTCGTTTGGAGGACGTGACAATTGCCGGGTTGAAAACCTTGAGTTCGAGGTGGTGGACTTAGATAGTCCTTACCATGCGTTGCTGGGGAGACCGTCATTGGCTGCTTTCATGGCCTCAACTCACACAGCCTATCTCAAGATGAAGATGCCGGCACCTCGTGGACCCTTAAATGTGGTGGGAAACTACAAAGTCTCATCTGGAAACCGCTTCCGCCGGATCAAAGCTGGCGAGAATCGCTGGTGATTGCGGAGGAAAAGAGGAGGATGCAAGCTGCGGTTGCGGCTGGCTCGATCCTCACATCCGAGCTTAGCGGCAATGAGTGCAAACCTGGGCACATCGGCATTCAAGCCGACAAAAGAAACAAAGGACATTGTGCTTGGACCCGGCTTACCACGAGCGCACCGTTCGTATCGATGCCGGCATGAATGAGGCATAGGAAAGCGCGCTCGTCAGCTTCCTCCGTGAGAATCGGAATATCTTTGCCTGGTCTACTGATGACTTGGTAGGTGTTCGAGGGAGCTGGCTGAGCACTCATTAAATGTCCGGAAAGATGCGAAGCCGGTAAGGCAGCTGTCTGCGCCGATTTGCTGAAGACGGGGAGAAAGATCATTGGAGAAGAGGTGACAAAGTTACTGGTGGCCGGTTTCATCGTGGAAGTACTGCACACTGAGTGGCTAGCCAATCCGGTGCTGGTCGAAAAGAAGAAAGAAGAGAACCTAGAAGCAAAAGCTCCAAAGGTGTGGCGCATGTGCATCGACTACACTAACTTGAACAAATCTTGCCCGAAAGACCCTTTCCCTTTATCCCGGATTGATCAGGTGATTGATTCCACTGCTGGTTGTGAACTGTTGTCTTTTCTGGATGCTTATTCCGGTTTCCACCAAATCCCCCTGAAAAAGGAAGATCAAATAAAAACTATGTTCATTACCCCGCACGGGGCTTATTGCTATGTCACTATGCCTTTTGGTTTGCGCAACGCTGGTGCAACGTACCAGGCACTGTATGCTAAAAATGCTTGTTTGATCAAATCGGAAAAAATGTACAAGTCTATGTGGACGATGTCGTGGTAAAAACCAAGGTAAAAGAAACCTTAATCGATGACCTCCGGCAAACATTTGATAACTTGAGAAGATTCCGAGATGAAACTCAATCCGGCAAAATGTACCTTCGGTGTCCACTGCCGGCAAGCTGCTTGGCTTTCTCGTATCAAGCCGGGGCATTGAGGTTAATCCGGTAAAAATCCGGGCAATCGAAAGAATGACTATACCGCGCGATCTCAAAGACGTGCAAAAGTTTACCGGAAGCTTGGCATCGCTAAGCCGGTTCATAAGCAGGTTGGGAGAAAAAGCTCTACCGCTCTATGCTCTCATGAAAAAATCCGATACGTTCGTCTGGACCCCTCGAGTGCGGACGCGGCGTTGAAAGAGCTAAAAACAATGCTGGCCACGGCGCCTATACCGGCTTCACCCCTAGAAAGAGAGCCTATGCTATTATACATAGCAGCGACAAACCGGGTTGTGAGCGTGGTAGTTGTGGTCGAAAGAGAAGAGGAAGGAAAAACCGTCCCAGAGGCCGGTATACTACCTGAGCGAGGTGCTCTCCCTCTCAAAGCAAAACTACCCTCACTTCCATAAAATGACTTATGGCGTGTTCATGGCCGCCACCAAGCTTAAGCATTACTTTGAGGAGCACCCCATGAAAGTGGTGAGCGAGGCACCCATTTCCGATATCATGTGCAACAAAGACGCTAGCGGAAGGATTGCAAAGTGGGCAATCCAGATATCACCATATGTACCGGTGTATGAAAGAAGAGATGCCATAAAATCACAGGCTTTGGCTGATTTCCTTGTTGATTGGGCGGAAATGCAATACAAGCCGCCGGATCAAAAAATAGAATACTGGAAGATGCACTTTGATGGATCCAAACTCAAAGAGGGTCTAGGTGCCGGTGTGGTGCTTACCTCACCTAAGGGAGATCATCTCCGGTATGTTCTGCAAGTACATTTCAGGGCATCAAACAATGTCGCCTGAGTACGAGGCTTTGATCCATGGACTAAAGGTCGCAAAAGAAATCGGTGCACGCCGGATCATTTGCTATGGAGATTCAGATCTCGTGGTGCAACAATGTTCCGGAGATTGGGACGCAAAAGATGCCAACATGGCTTCGTACCGGTTTCACGTGCAAAAGGTTGCCGGCTTCTTTGAGGGCTGTGGATTTCACCATGTGCCACGAGCGGAAAATGAAGCCGCGGATGCTTTGTCCAAGCTGGGCTCATCTAGGCAGGAAATTCCTCCCGAATAGCCTTGGCACACTTAAGAGTACCGTCGATCATACCAAGCCCGGAATCGGAATCAATTTTCGTACCGGAATCACATGTAGTACCCATGGATATCGATGAAGGGAACCCGGAGGCTTGCTCCGGCAAACTCGGGGACTGCTCCGGCGGACTCGGGGACTGCTCCGGCAAACTCGGGGACTGTTCCGGCAAGCTCAGGGATTGCTGCGACCATACCGGAAGAAGCAATGCTGGTGGATAACATGGAGATAGACGTACCGGTGTTTCTGATTCGACAGGCACCATCGTGGGTTGAACCTATTAAGGAATTCCTGATCAACGGCACCTTGCCGGATGACGAAAATGAATCCAGAAGGATCCAGAGGAGGTCCAAAGCATACACCGTCATCAATGGCGAGGTGTACAAGAGAAGTGTTAC
Source organism: Lolium rigidum (assembly GCF_022539505.1). Lineage (NCBI taxonomy): Eukaryota > Viridiplantae > Streptophyta > Magnoliopsida > Poales > Poaceae > Lolium > Lolium rigidum. The sequence continues at coordinate 235,224,515 of NC_061513.1, forward strand.
CGGTGTTCTTCAAAGATGTGTGGAACCGGAAGAGGGAAAGGAAATGCTTGAGAAGATTCACCAAAGAGAATGTGGGCACCATGCCTCATCAAGAGCGCTGGTAGCAAAAGTGTTCCGAGCATGGGTTCTATTGGCCCATTGCTTTGGAAAACGGCGAGGATTTGGTAAGAAAGTGCAATGGGTGCCGAGGTACGCCAAGCAAAATCATACCCCAGCGTCCGGTTTAAAAACCATACCGCTAACTTGGCCATTTGCTTGTTTGGTGTCTTGATATGGTTGGCCCATTCAAAACTGCAAGAGGGAATATGACCCACATCTTGGTCATGGTGGACAAATTCACCAAGTGGTTAGAAGTGAAACCTATCGCAAAGTGTGATCGCGCACCAGTGAAGTTCCTAAAAGATGTTATCTTGCGGTATGGCTACCCGCATAGCATCATCACTGATAATGGAACCAACTTTGCTCAAGGTGAGTTCAAAAGATTTTGTGAGGATAACAACATCCGGTTGGATTTGTGCTCAGTGGCACACCCACAAGGCAATGGCCAGGTGGAAAGAACAAATGCTTTGGTACTTTCCGGTATCAAACCGAGACTCATCGAGGCGGTGGAAAAGTCACCAGGATGTTGGCTCGATGAGCTACCATCAGTCTCTGTGGAGCATAAGAACAACTACAAACCGGTCCACCGGATACACTCCATTCTTTATGGTTTACGGAGCAGAAGCGGTCATACCAACCGACATTCTCCATGACTCACCAAGAGTTCAGCTCTATACCGAGCAACAGGTAAAAGAGGCCAGAGAAAACAATGTGGACTTGCTAGAAGAAGCAAGAGAATTGGCATTGGCAAGAACAGCCATTTACCAGCAAAACCTGAGACGCTATCATAGCCGGAAGGTTAACCCGAGAGTATTCCGGGAAGGAGATGCAGTGCTACGCCTAGTGCGGCGCATGGAAGGCCGGCATAAGCTTTCACCTCCATGGGAAGGACCCTTCATTGTGAGCAAAGCTCTCCACAATGATGCCTATTACTTGATCGATGCACAGGAATGGAAAAAAGGAAAGGCGGACAGGTCCGGAGAGGAAAGCAAGCGTCCATGGAACGTAGCCCTGTTGCGTCCCTTCTACTCTTGAAGTTGTGGTGTAAGAAGTTCCTTTTTTGTACCTTATATGCTATGAATAAAAGATGTCGGGACCTCGAATGAATCTCGGGGACTACCCCTGCTAAAATTGCATGCAATATGTTTATTTTTTCAGTTCACCGGTTGCTTAGTGAACATTTTTTCTTTCCGGTTTAGTAGCGTGCTAAACCTACCGGAGTCGTCGACTCCGCTGCTGTCCGCAACCCGGCTTCATGGCAAGCAAGATAAACCGGTAGCAATTAAGCACGTGAACTGCGAAAAGAGAGAGTGGGAACGAACAATCCGGAAAAGTTTAACTAACCCGGTTAAACCGGTTTTTGCAAAAATTTCGAGTTATTTCTAAGTTTAAGAAAGTGCTTGCTTGGTAAAAGGACTTTGTGCTCATACGCCAAAGAACGCCCGGAGAAGGCAGACAGAGCCAAAGTAAAAGAGCCAAGTGTGCATTGGATTGGATGCGGAAACAATTCCGGAATCTTTGCAGTGCAAGATAAAAGCAACATAATAAGCAAAAATTCTAAGACAGTAGATAAACACAGCTTAATAGACTACCGGTATAGCATACCGGCACAAACTGTTGTAGCACAACCAAAAGAGCAATTAAGTTTTATCTTACATCATAGACCCCGACATACCGGGGTAGAATTTAACGAGCATTGTTTCGAAGTCAAACGGGACGAGGCAAACGGATAACGGGGAGACACTTAGGCAGCGGGGGCTTCGGGAGGAGCATCACCGGCTTGAGGTCCTCACGGAGGCGCGTCACCAGCTCCGACATCTTCATCGTCTTCATCTTCCTCCTCGTCGCTCAGATAATCTTTGACGTCTGGAGGAGGGGGGATGAAGGTGCGCATTTCGGCGTACTCCGCGATCCGGTACGCTCGATCCTGCCGCTTCGTGGTGAGGACCGGGTCCAGGTCAGTTGGAGCTTGCTCGCGCACGCCGATGAGGGCGTCCAAAGTCCAGGTCCGGGTACCAAGAGCAGGCAACGCGCAGCGCCGAGTCTGCTCCGGCATGAGCAGCTGAACATTGCCACTCCCGGATCCTCTGATCGGCACCCTTCAGGCGGTCATTGATGAGCGAGAAGGTGTCTGGCACCTCCTCTCCAGGCCAGAGAACCCTGAAGAGCTGGGTGGCCACCTCGGGGATGTCGGAGAGGTTCCGATCCACAGCACGCATGTGGGAAACCCGCGCATTCAGCGCGACCAAGTGGTCATAGGGGTCCCAGGGCACATCCAGGTTTTGGTATGCCTGTGCACCCGGCGCTCTCCAACCTTCTTTAGTGCATACGCCTGGGAGTCTGGGAAGAGTCCTGCAAGACGAAGAAAAGAAGCTAAGCACTTTCTACCGGAAGAGATAAGCTTATAAGCAGAAACCGGAAAAGAAAAAAGGAAAAAACTTATGGAAGGCAAGCACGTCAGTTTGCGTGACCAGAAGGTCATACTCCTTCTGCTCCGCCTCCAAACACGCGTCCTGGTCCTCGGCTGCTTTCCTCGCCTTGGCGGCCTCCTCCAGCTCAGCCTGCAACACCACAGTGGAGTTGCTAGCATCCTCCAGCGCCTCATCCAGCTTGGCTTCAGCGGCGGCCTGGGCGGCCTTCAGTGCCTTGCTGTGCTCGAGCCCGAGCTGGATGAGCTGGTCCTTCAGCTCCTTGGAGATGGCCTTCTGAGCGCTAAGAGCCTCATGGTGCTGCCGGATGAGCTGGTCCTTTTCACCTAGAGCCCGGAAAGAAAATGTCAGTGAGATTGTACTGATAAAATGAAGAGGAAGCAAGTCAACCGAAAAAGAGGGAGCGGTACCTTGGAGTGCGGCGAGCTGAGTCCTGAGGGCCTCAATGGAAGCTTCCGGGATAGCTGTTAAACAAAGAATCATAAGTACTAGGAAAAAGAAAACCTTCCGGTAAGAGGATGCCGGAGGCACAGAAGTTTACCTTGGCACTTGCTGTGCGTCTTAGCAAGGTCCCGGTGCTCCCAAAGAAGCTCCTCAAAGAGGATCTTCCGGGCGTCGGCCGTGGTCTGTTCAAGACAAAGTGTTAGCTAAGTTTCTCGCTAAGAGCAAAGTTCTTAACCCGAAACTCGGGGACTCGCTATGCCGGTTTCGCACGTTTTTACCTAAGTTTCGCGCTAAGAGCAAAGTTCTTAACCCGAAACTCGGGGACTGGCTATGCCGGTTTCGCGCGTTTCTACCTAAGTTTCGCGCTAAGAGCTACGCTCTCAACACGAAACTCGGGGACTGGGAAGATAGACAAGATCCAGGAAAAAAGTAACCGGCATAGATTTGAAAGTTAAAGGGAAGATAGACAAGATCCGGAAAAAAAGAGAAACCGGTGTGAATTGAAAATTGGAAAAAGTTTGGTGAGACTTACCATCATGTTGTTCGTGGCGTCGTACCACGCGCTGTCCAATTCCTTCACGGCCCGGCGCAGCCGCATGAAGTGCTCCTCTGAGCACCGAGGGCCATCGGGGTCAGGCGCCGGTAGCCGGTCCTTTCCCAGGCCGCGGGTAACCTCGGACACGTCCGCGACATTCCACTTTTCGGCATAAGGCAGCAGGTGCCCCAGCTAGCAACCCTCGCGCTTGAACTCCGTTATCCGGCCAAGCAGGCCGGTGGCCTTCTCGCCGGCAACAACAGCGGCGCGGGCGGCGTGCAGCACCAAGGGCTGCAGGCCGCCGGATGAGGTGCTGGAAGCCGTCGCCTTCCCCTTGACGATCTTCAAGGTTGTTGGCGGAGGCGTTGGCGTGGCCCCGGCTGGCTCGGCGCGGGGAGCTTCCGGCGGTGGCGTAGGCGTGGTCTTGGGGGAAGGAGGAGCGTCAGGCGTGTCCTGACCAGGGTTAGAGCTGGCCGGCGCGGAAGTATCCGGCGCAGCTTTGGAGGGGGAAGACTCCTTGGTCTTCTTCTTCTTTCTTTTTGGGACGGGAGGAACCAGAGGTTCCACCCACCCGACAGCTTCTTCTTCGGCGCCGATGTTGCTGGCACCGGCATCTTGTTTCTCTAGAGGGGAGACAAGGTCCTCCTCCGCGCGGTGATCAGGAGGTGTAGGGGCCGCGCGCCCCGCACTTGAGGTGCCTCCCAGAGGGGAGGCAGAAGCGTTGCCGGCACCAGATGGTGCTGGGCTTGACTGAGGAGGAGGGGTTGAGGTCCTCTCGGTTCCCTCAGAGCCCTCAGGCCTTGGGCCGAGCTTGAGCGCAGGGCTGAACGAGAGAAAAAGAAAGAGTTGGAAAAAGCAACCGGGAAAAGAACTTGGTAAAAAGCAAAACAAGCAGAGAAACGAGAACTTACCCAGAAGAGGTCGGCATCTGTTTGCCTTGTAGCGCCTCTTGCCCGCGATCTTCCCCACAAAGGCTTCCGTCCGGAAGCGTTTGGAAGGAGGGGCCTGGCTCGAGCCGGCGTTAGATGCCGGAGCCTTGTTCTTCGGCCCTGGGGCATGAGCTTCTCCAGGAACTCGTCACCGGCCTCGGCCTACAGGGGGACTGCGTGCTCGTGGTCCTGCGGATTGGTGCTGGCTGAGGGAACATCTACAGAGGAACAATAACAGAAAAGTATGAGAGATCAAAAAGGAGAACTACTTCAAGCAAGGTCAGATTGTCGGTGGAACCGGATGCTTCAGGTGGGGAGTTACCGAGGCGCGAAGCATGCGTCCGGCCCATCTTCAGATCTTGCCAATGGATGTAGGGGTCCGGGTCTACCGCGTCCAGAGGGTGCTTCTGGCAAGGGCCTCGCCGATCCGCTTCGATGCGGGGGAAGCGGTCCTTGGCCTGAAACAGATGAAAAAAGGTTAGCCACAGCATAAAAGTTACCGGTAAACCGACCCGAGTTGCGTAATCTCTTACTTCTTGGGTCGGAGGGTTAGTGGAACTGAGAGGCCGGAAGCCCTATTCCCAGTCATCCGGCATAGCAGTCTGGCAGATCTGCTTAGCCTTGAGGACTATATCCTCCTTGCTGAGAGGAAGGCCGGTGATCTTGGTAGGATCACCGGGACCGTACATCTTGCTCATCTTGTGAGCCCGGCGCTTAATAGGAAGCACCCGGCGTGAAATGAAGGCGCGGATGATGTCGTCGGAGCAGATGTTGGTCTCCTTCATCAGCTTCTCCATGAAGCGCACTACCCGGTTCGTTTCGACATAATTTGTCCCCGGATTGAAGCTCCAGTTGACCTTTCTAGGCGGCACCGAATTAAAGGGTGGCAGATTGATGAGATCTGCGGCGCCGTCGTTCTTCACATAGAAGAAGGTCCCTTGCCATAACCGGCATGACTCGAGACCAGAAAATTTGAAGAAGGGGCTCCCTTGGAGGGAGCCGATAATGCAAGACCCGCATTGCACGGGGGGTTTGGGTTTAGGAATTTCCTTGCCTTGAACGGAGTTAATCCGAAGAGCAAAGAAACGGGCAAACGTCTCTCGAGTGGGACGAATGCCGATGTAAGCCTCCAGGAAGGTGGCATAACAAGAGAGATAGAAAACGGCATTGCCGGGAAGATGGTGAGGTTGGAGTTGGTAAAAATCAAAAAAACTGCGGAAGAGATCAGAAGCGGGAAGGCCGAAGCCGCGTTCGAAGTGAGCGAGAAAGACGACGTACTCACCGGGCCGAAGCACCGGTTCGATCTCGTCGCCAGGAAGCCGGCAGGATACTCCTTCCGGTATCCTTCTGGACCGGTAAAGCCAGTCTATCTCGTATTGGCTAACGTCGGAACCTTTCCAGGCTCCGCGTGTGATACCGGAAAGATCTATGCCGGAGGCTTGGCTAGAGCTGCCGGCCTCTTGATCGTTGCCGGCATCGACGTCCATCTGGACAAGATCGGCGGTTAATCCGTCGGAAGATTTGCTATGATGGCTACTAGAGGATGACGCGGAGGAGGACTCTTCGCTAGACATGAGAATCAATGCGAAAAAACACAATCCCCAAGATTTACCCTCGCGCGAAGATCTACGAGTAAGAGAAAAAGCAAAGGAAAAGAGGAAGTAAATATTCTACCGGCCCAAGATCTAGAAAACGAGGAAAAGAGGGGCAAATGCAAGTTGAGCCTAACCTGAGGCGGCGGAGTTGCTGAGGAAGAGGTTCGCCGGTGGAGCGGTGAACTTGCGGTTGCCGAGGAAGTCCGGCGACGGAGAGGCGGAGAAGAGCTTGACGAAGAACCAATGTTGCGGCTTCGAGGGAAGCACCGCGAGGATTCACCGCGCGGTGAAGCTCGGCGAGGTCCGGCGGAGCAGCGGCGGAGGTTCGCCGGGCGGCTAAGCTCGGGCGGCGAACTGGAGCGACGGAGACGCAGAGGGAGAAGAGCTCTGTGCGCGAGGAGATTGGGAATGCGAGGAAAGGAAGAAGAAGGGGAGGTTTCTCCTTATAAAGGAAGAGGAAGAAGTGGGCTGAAAACCGCAGGGCCGCGACGGTTCGCTCCGCGGGCCGCCACGTGGCGCAGCGATACACGCGTGGAAAACAGAAAGCCACAGGGAAGCCACACGGATCCGGAACGGCAGCCAGGATCCGCTGTGCAGCAGTTATTGCGGGCGCAGAAGCCGAAGGGAAGTGACCCCTGACACTGGCGCGTCAGTTACAGTGCGCATGTCACTGACAGGCACCATACCCGAGAAATTCTCGACTTCGCCGAGGAGAGGTTTAATGACTAAGATACTGGAGAATAAGATACCGGAAAATACCCTGCAAAGAGAAAAGGCGTGAATCCGGGCAAAGATGCCGGATCCAAGCTTACCGCCGGAAAGATTAAACCGGTACCTTAAGATGTGAAAACCTGGCATGGTCTGTTGGATAGAATCCACCAGACTATACCAGCTTCGGGGACTAATGTTGGGGGGATGACCTCCGGTATGCCAAAGGCATGCCAAACCGGATGGTTTGAGCCATAAAGATACTGGTTTAATGTTTATACCGGAGCACAAAGATAAGTGTTTCACTAAGTAAAGCCAGGCCGGTATCCCCAAGAAGGGTATACCGGAACCAGATGAAAAAGACACCGGGCTACCGGTAAGAAGAGCATGTCGGCAAGACTGGTCAAAGATTCTCTTCAGAGCTAGAGGACAAGGATGAGCTAAGCAAAGTAGCTTTAAACGAAGCCCTGGCGCCAAAGAGGAGGATGACGCTGAAAGAAGCCGGAGGACGTCAGCTTCCCTGATTAAAGAAGACCCCGGCGTCATCTATGATTAAAGTTACTTTGTAAAGTAGTTTGTCAGGTCAAAGATGCCATTAGGGTTTCTTGCTTCGTAAGCCACCCTCTCCCTATATAAGGAGAGGGGCACCCCGTATCCAAGAGGTTGGATGGTCGATGTGTAGGTGAACCTTGTACCCAAAAACACGTATCTGTTGAAATCAATGAAGATAGTGATCTAGAGCAGAGTTCTTCCTTGTGTGTTTCTTCTTGTATCACTTGCCTTTGGCTGAGTTCTTGAGAAAAGCATCCGGAAGTTCATCCCATCTAATCACAAACCCTCCCCCGAATCCTCTTGCGCCCATTCGGCCCCAACTTAAGCCATCCCATGGCATCTGCTCGTTCACCACGACGACACCATCACTTTCCACTTTCGTCCATCAAAAAATACGCCTTCGTCCATCGGTCGGTTGTGGTTTGCCTCTTCATCCTTCACCCCATCGTAGGAACCGAGGACGTCACCAGAAACAGTGTCCCGATCCATCCCGTTCTAATTTGGCAAGTACTAACAATCTGTTTGGTCTTCAACCGAATAAAACTCGTGTACGTGTATATAACCGGACCAAGCAGAGTCCATAAAGGAGCACTGATGAGAAAAGAAAATAACGAACGCATCTTGGCGGCGGCCGTGAAGCTCGTCCGCGGAAATCGTTCCGGTCGTGGAGGCAGCCATGGGCGCGGCGAGCTGCTCCGACGCCACAGCCATGACAGGGTGCACCTCTTTGGAAACCATGCCATGACACACGAGTGAAGGGTTTGTGGCTATGTGCTACTAAAGCCTGTTGTAGTTGACGCCGTCGGCTTCATAGAACAGCTCAGGCAAGTGAGAGATCAGGCTAGCGGCGTGCTACCGGCAGCCCTCCTCTACCGCCCAAAGGACGATGATAACATCTCGAATCGCTTGACCTCGTGCAGTGCCATCTGCAAGCCAGACTTGATGAATTCCACACCCAACCTGACGATTTAAAGGATACCATTGATGGTGCCCGCGAGCCACCCAATCGCGACCTCCATCGGATCCGGCAAAGAAGTCTCCAGCTATGGCCAACAGAGGGAACAACAGAATAACCGAGCACGAATCGATCGACTATGATCTCTGGATTCTTTTGCTGACCCAATCTCTAGCGATAGGAAACATTAGTGTGGTGCCTGCTGCATAACATTAGTGCGATGCCTCCCGCTAGATGCATCATCGTTCCAACAGACATGCGCATCTTCGTACTCCTAGGGCAGAGCAACATGGCCGGCGCCGGCCGCCGCGGCGTACACCACAATAAGTTGGGTGGGTAGGTTCGTGCCGCCGAAGTGCTTGTCGTCACCCTCCATCAACCCCCACTCCTGTAAGAGGGGTCCCGTGAGCGGCTCCACACCGTCGCCAGTTAGTCGACAACGCTGCGTCAAACCGTCCTCGATTGGTAGACTTTCCTGTGTTGCACGGCATGAGTGATGTGATACGTGATATACGTGGCATCGGCGCTGATCTAAGCTATGGCGACTAGCTTAGTTGCTGCACGCCGTGGTCGCCGCTGGTGAATTTGCAGCTCTGCTAGCTAATCTGTTCGGCGGACGAATTGACTTTTGATGTGTGGGTACTGATGCTTGACAGCGGTGCTTGCCACGGTGTAATTCTAAGCTTTCTCCGGGTCCATGAACACGTCCCTCTCCAGGTGCGGGTACATAATCGATATCTGTTAGCTCAGCGAAGTCGGCGATGGTGCAATGCGTGACTTCCAAGAAGATGTCCATGTCAACTTTGGGATAAATCATTAAATATTTGGTACTTCTCGTGGTACATATAACAGATGACGTGTGAGGATTCATAGTAACTTAACTACTGGTAAAGTTGGTTGAGATTAAATATGGGAGCACGAAGTGTTTCCGTGGTTTGGTCCGTGTTTGTTTTGGTTCGTCCGTCGTCTGTCGCCCAAGACAACTTCTCACGGTATTGTCGCTCGTTGACATGAGACTCCGGGTCGATCGGGTTCAGGATTTCTAGCTGCCAGTTTCCTAACTCCCGCCGCCAATTTTTTCCTATATAAGCGTGAGATCGATGAAACGAGACCAAATACGTCGGCGACACACGTACTAGGTCTCACGATCTCGGCACCCCGACCCTGCCCGACCATGGACTCCCGATTACTCGTCGTTCAACCTCCGCTCTGTCAACACCCGGATTTTTAAGTCCGGATGCCTATTATGTCATACATCGCAATCCCAGGAATATTGTTGTTGCGAGGCATAATAGTTAAGTATCACAGTCATCATTCATTACAAACCATAAGTTTTACAAATTTGGAATCACATGATCCATATTACACGAATAGTTGATCTATTGATCAACGAACAAACACAAGTTCATAGTTCATAGCGGAAGCGTAAGATACAAGGACTCTCTAGTCCAAAGGCCAACGCTTGACGTCGGAAGACTCCTAGTTGTCGTAGGCGTCCTGCTGGTCGTCGCCTTGTTCATCTTCATACTCTGGCCATTTGAATAGCCAGGGACAAAGCCGTGAGTACTTTAAGTACTCGCAAACTAATACTAATGTAAGTGCTAGACATTCTAGTATGGTTTTCTAAGCTCTAGTTTATTTGCATAAAGCTAGTTTTAGTTCACAATATTTGAGAAAAGCTTATTCAAGTGCTAACTAACTCAAGTGGGAACATTAGTGTCATTCCCACCATTCAAGTGGTGATTTCAATTCAATTCACCACAAGTCATTTCACCATCATCTTTCAACATCATTTTCAAAGATATGACATCGGAAACTCGTATGGCCTTTCCAACCGTCCGTAACCGTGGACGCGGCTATTCGAATAGGTTTACACTCGCGAGAGGTTGCACACTTGTGCCACAACATTTGATTTCATCCGTCGGGATTACCCCGAATCATCGTAACACAGTGACGCGGATCATCAACCATAACCTTTCACTTATAAATCCTAGTATG